>NC_142741.1:6437500-6725000 GCF_051943395.1 Hippocampus bargibanti | reverse complement strand
TGTTTGAATTGTTTCATAACTTATTTTTTTCCCCCGTTCAGAAATATTACGGCTTGAATCCCAAATCAGATGACAGATCAGACAGCAAATGGGGAGATATTGAGCAATGGATGGTATCCGTTTTCGTTTGCCATGACATCGCCTTGTTACTAACTCGAATGTTTGCATCCGTACTCGCTTTGAGTTGTAATTAATGTGGGCGTGAGCCATTTCCAGCCTGGATTTTTTGTTTTTGTTTTTTTGTGATTTTTTAAAAAGAAAACTAATTGGAATGAATCCAAGCTTGGTTCCCCGTTTAAAAAAAGGGTCGTAGCAGGGTAGCAAGGCTGACCATTTGGCCCGTGGTCAGCGTGACCATCTGCCCTCTCGGTGTGCACTACATAACGTTTG
This sequence comes from Hippocampus bargibanti, assembly GCF_051943395.1. Taxonomy (NCBI): domain Eukaryota; kingdom Metazoa; phylum Chordata; class Actinopteri; order Syngnathiformes; family Syngnathidae; genus Hippocampus; species Hippocampus bargibanti. The sequence continues at coordinate 6,724,610 of NC_142741.1, read as the reverse complement.
TTGTGTCGGATTTCTCTTGAGTTGAAATTTCACCAGGAACATTTATTTACTGACAGTATGTTGACCGTTTGACGTGAAGCATGACTAACCACGACCCCAAAGATGGCACTTTTTGGAAGTGCCACAAGTCTTACAAACCTGCCAAATATTTTGCTAGATTTGATCTATGACTCAAAAATCCGGAAAAATGGGGAAAAGCAACTTCAAGCTGAATTTTGCAATTCACCACAACATAGTTGAGTCAGTACATTTTTGGCAATTATCTTCCAATTCCAATTCTCTCCCCCTCACTCACATTTGGGCTGAGCTTCTCCCAACCACATATTTTTACAAAAATGTTTACAATGTTTTACAAACATGTTTACAATCTTTTACATTTTTTTTTTATTTCTGATGTAATGACTTGGTTGAAATTTGACCACCCAACCCTTCTCCCTCACTCACATTTGGGTTGAGCTTCTCCCAACCACGTTATCAGTTACAATTTTTCCAAAAATGTGCACAATTTTGTACAAAAAATGTTTTAAATTTTTCACATTTTTTTACATTTTCAATGTAATTTACATGGTTGAAATTTTAGACCCGCCCCCCCAAACCCCACCTTTCTCACGTTTGGGTTGAGCTTCTCCCAACCACTTTATCAGAAGCATGTTCCTACCAACTCCTCATCTCATTTGACATCTTATCCCGTCATGGAAGTGCTTTCATGTCAACTCTTTCAAATCTACCGCCGTCTCGACCCCCCCTACCCTCTGACACCTCATCCATTTTTTTTCTCCTTCCATCACCTTTTGCCTTCCCCCCACGATGCAGGAGGACAGTGAGCGATACTCACGACCCTCACGACCGCATACGGTTTGTAGCCCTCCCTCTCGTTTCACCTCCTCGAAATTCAGAGATAATATTAATGATAATCAGACATTTCATTCATAAGCGCCTTTCAAAACTCTCAAAGAGACACGGGTGATCACCGAGTTTTTCGTTGTCCCGTACAAATCTGAGTTCAAGCTCCCATAATGCCTTGAAAGTCGCTTATAAATGAAATGTATTTATTATTATTATTATTATTATTATTATTATTATTATTATTATTATTATAATAATAAACGAAGGAACAAATTCTGTGTGTAGTGTGTATATATGGTGATTTCATTTATTTATGTATTTATTTATATATATATATTTAACTCATTCACTGGCAGACGATGTGCAAAAATGCGTCAACTCCAGTGCCAGGGTTTTTGTCATTAAGTGAATTCCAGGACCAACAGAATATTGAGTTTTAGGACTACATAAACATTCAATGCAGCGTTAGAAACCTTAGACTCTCTTCTTTCATAAGAAAAAAATGTTAATTCCTAAGTTATATGGGTCTGGAGTTATCTGAGCTTGACATTGGGGCAGATGTACACAATACAATACATAGATATTGATTTATATAATAATAATGCATTTAATTTATAAGCGCCTTTCAAAACTCTCAAGGACACTTTACAGTCACAGGCTAAGTTTTTCTGCAGGTGAGCAGCGGCAACCACACGCACCAACGGTCACTCAACCCGGAAGTAACGCTGACATAATATAATAATAATGTAATGCTATATAGCGCTTTAACTACAGCCGAAGCTTACATGCTTACATACAAAGCGCTAACATGGAAAAAAGGGAAATGCTTCCCCCTCGTGGAAGGGAAAAACATTGCCAGAGGTCTGACCAGCGCTTTATCGGTGCCCAAACAAGAAAAACCAAAACCCGAACAAATTCGGGAATGGTGCTCTACGTCATATTTTCAATTCCCAAATAAATTTGTGAATGGCAGCAAATGAGTTAATGGAACCACTGAATTGACTTCAAAATTCCGCACCGGGCATAATGAATTTTCATGGACAATAAGTTCTCAACCCTGATTGTCCTTCGTCATCTGTCTTATGTCTCGCACAGCTTTCGGACGATGACGAACGGACGTCTGTGGGAAGCCGAGGCAGCGCCAGGGTCAGTATCAAAACACCCAGAGAAATCTCGATGTCTCTGTCGTTGCATTTTCATGTTTCTGTGAATACGGTGGAAAATGTTGTGAAAATCTGGAAACACTTTCTCGTGGACTGTCGCACAAAATGGACTCGATGTCTCCAGATTGACAAGGGGTGGGGGAAGGTACCTTGGTGTACTTTTTTTTTTGGGTGAAAAATGGAATAGTTTGACGAAAAGACTTTGCAGACGTTTGACTGGCACGTGGGACTAGTTTAAAATTGTTGGCTTGTGGTGAGGGGTGGGGGGGTTCTCTTTAAAAGGGAGTCTGGCATCCTAGTTGATGTTTTCGTGTCGCTTGCAGTCGGATCTTGATGCGGTTTACGGTGCTGGGGTAAGCCTTGTGCACTGGAATGGAAGTTTGAACAACATAACATTTTTCTGTGTGTGTATGTGCCTAAAATACTGTGTGCCCACTCTCTTCTTTTAAAAAAAACAGCCCATGCATGAAAATGTGTAATGGCTTTTGAGCTTTGCGGGTGTCCATAAAGTCTCATTCTGGTTAACCAAAAATAAAAGCAGGCTTGTTGTGTTCTACGTCACAGGTGTCGAAGTGAAAGCACAAATCTGGCCCTCCACAACTTTTTATTCGGCATGTGAAAGCAAATCAAATTTGTGAAATTCCATGCTCATCTATCGAGCTAGCTAGCTAGGAATTGATCTAGCTAGTTAGCAATGGAGCTAGCTAGTTAGCGATTGAGCTAGCTATCTAGTAATCGAACTAGCTAGTTAGTGATCAAACTAGGTAGTTAGCAATCGAACTCGCCAGTTAGCGATCGAACCAGCTAGTTAGCGATCGAACTACCTAGCTAGTGACCAAACTAGATAGCTAGTGATCAAACTAGCTAGTTAGCGATTGGACTAGCTAGTTAGTGGTCGAATTATCTAGCTAGTTAGCAATCCAGCTAGCTAGCAATTGAGATAACTAGCGATTGAGATAGCTAGTGATCGAGATAACTAACGATCGAGCGAGCTAGTTATTGGGATAACTAGTAATCAATATAACTAGCGATTGAGCTAGCTAGCAATCAAGATAACTAGCGATCAAGATAATTAGCGATCACGATAACTAGCGATCGTGATAACTGGCGATCGAGCTAACTAGCGATCAAGCTAACTGGCAATCGAGCTAACTAGCGATTAAGCTAGCTAGCGATTGAGCTAGCTAGTGATTGGTGTCAAAATCAAGGCCCGCGGGCCAAATCTGGCCCGCCACATCATTTTATTTGGCGCGCAAAAGCAAATGATACTTGTGAAAAGCGATATTTCTTGCTAAAGTCCAAACACAAATTTCAAATTGTCCCTTGTAAACCACAATAAGTCATTTTCTTACTTCAAATTTGAAAACTAGTTCTTCATGAATTTGTTGTATTTGAATGACATCCCCAAATTCATAACGGCCTCCGAGAGGAAACCGCAACGACAATGTGGCCCGCGGCAAAAAAATGACTTTGACACACTTGCTCTATTTGCTTTTTATCACATAGCATTTAATCTTTAACCCGGTTTTTGCCAACCCTTATTGAGCCAAGGTACACGACCCAAAAAAAAGACAAGTATTCCTAACCAAGGACAATTTGACCCTCTGCATTCTCAGAGTGATAACAAATCCCCATTGCTTGATTCTGCTGTGTGTCTGTGTGATTTACACGAAGTAAGTTTATGTGCTACTTCTTCCTATTCTCACGCTGACCTGGTTGTTTCTGTCACTCCCAAGAGCTCGTCGTCTCTGTCACATAAATCCAAGAAGAAAAAGAAGCATAAGCACAAAGACAAGGATGTATGTATGTCATGGCCCGACGGTAGAAGCTTGAAATAATTTTTTTTTGTAGCCAATATCACTTTTTGCACTTTTGCTTTGTAGAGGAACGGCCACGATGATGCGTACAGTGTTCTATCCAGCCGGGTTAGTAGACCTTGTTGTTTATTTTGGATTGGATTGGATTGGATATGCCTTTATTCGTCTCACAGTGGAGAAATTTACATTTCACAGCAGCAAAGTGATGAAAGGAATGAAAGTAGAAAAAAAATACATGAGCTGCTGGAAAGGCAGCCACTCTCGCGGCGCCGTCTTGAAGTCAAAAGAACAAAAAAAAAAACTAAATAACAAATAATATGACAGCAAAGAGACAATATGACAAAACAAAGATACAGAGAGACATTCATTCTTCAGGACTTGCTGTACCCTCTTTGTGATGACATGAAGCAGTTCTGGATGAAAGAGGAGAGGATCAAAGCGTCTTTCCACCAGTGGATCAGGGATTTTGTGGTTTATGCATCAGCCGCCAGTCCCGGTTGATAAGATTTACCCCCCTGACTGTCGCTAGCTGTCTAGCTATTGGCTGTCTTGCTATTGGCTGTCTAGCTGGCTAGCTGTTGGCTATCTGGCTATCTATTCGCCATTTATTTGCTATCCATTAGCTAGCTAGCTTTCTGTCTATTTGAGTTACTTCAGGGTTGAGTGAACGCTGGCGCATGTGGCTGCCGCTGCTCACCCACAGAAAAACTTCATCATGTGACTGTAAAGTAACCTTGAGAGATTTGAAAGGCACTTAGAAATGAAATGTATTGTTTTTATTATTATGATTACAGTGGTCTATCCAGCCGGGTTAGTACACCTTGTTGTTTATTTTGTGGATTACGCATCAGCCGTCGAGCCGGGTTGATTAGATTTACCCCCGTGACTGAAAGGAGACGTGTCATCAAGGACACGCCGTGTTGTTCGGCGCAACCAGTTTTTTTTTGTCTTTGTGAGTCAATGATAGAAATTGGCTAAATTATTGAAGGAAATGGATTGGCAGTGGGAGATTGACACCATTAGCATTAGCGACCGGTTGCCATTCCAAATTGTCTTCATTCCAATGTTATTCTTGGTATGTGGGCTCTCTCTCAGGCATCGTACGCCTCCTCCGACTTGTACGGCCTTAATGGGCTGTCCGCCGGCAGGGATCCGGGCTCAGCTGGCTCCTACCAGGTTCGTATGGAAAAAAAAGATAGATGAAAGCTGCCCTTTGCCAAGAGAATCTTTTGCCAACATCACACTTGATCAGCCAGTCATATCGCCGGCATCATTTCAGACTTTTTATGGACCGGCCGGTCATTAGCGTTGCACATTCGGATCATTCTTAAGCTACCCCCCGATTGAGGATCTAAAACGAAGCACTGCCACTTTTTAAACTCCACTTTGAGCAGCTTACAACTAGACAAGCGGGATATTTATTTGCCACATAATCAAAAATGACAAAATTTAAACATGCTGAAATGTGAGCAAAAAAAAACAACATAATACAAACTGTCATCTGTATTATGTGGCATCAAATTCAGAGCTCCTTATATGAGGACGGTCTCTGCTCTGGGTCTCGGCGACTCTCCGGCTCCAACTTTGCCTTCCATGTGAGTTTTGCTTGTTTGTTAGTTTGGCATATTGACATTTTTTGGGGTGAATTTGGAATGTTGTTTTATGATGTCCTGTAATAATTGTTGTGATTTGCTGTGTGGCAAGTTGGACTTGGTTTTTGCCACAAAGTGTGTGATGGTAATGCTAACATTGCATGGCAAGATTGTTGAAGTGTTCAAATGAAGTGCGGTCCAGAACTCGGGACTGAGCCCGCCAGCAAATAGCGAGGAAGTTTCCCCATTTTTCCGTTCACAGTCGCCGACATCTTATCATTTCCTGACATGTGTTTTCAAATTAAAATTGACTGTGTTGCCGGTCGATTTAAAGCGGCTTGACTGACCTTTTAAGACACGCTGATATTTCATCAGGACCAAAAGGAAGCATGCTCTGTTTTATCTCTAGCAGTAGAACATAGGCGAATGTACCCCACCGAAAAAAATGAATAAATATGGTCGTCGCGTCACTGTTCTTATTTGACCACAATGTGACCACTTGGCTTTAGTGGCTCCTTAGACCACAGCAAACATGAATTGATGCCATGTTCAACAAGTCCACCATCCCTAATAAATCAATACATAAATAAACACATCAGTAAATACAACAATAAATAAATAAATTCTTAAATAAATCTTCTTTTTCTTTCGGCGTTTCCCTTACATACATAAATACATACATACATACATAAATACACAAATACATACATAGGTAAATACATAAATACACAAATAAATACATAAATAAATATCTAAATACAAATATATATATAAATAATAAATAAATGATTAAATACAAAAATAACTAACATAAATATATGCATGAATAATAAATACATACATACATAATAAATAAATACATGCACATATATTACACTAATAATAATGCATAAATTATTAAATAAATAAATATACACAGAAATACATGCATAAATACATAAATACATCTTTACATAAACAATAAATCAATTATTAATGAAGTGATTACATAGATAAATAAATATATATATAAATATATACATAAATAATCAATAAATACATGATTCATTAGGAAATAAATACATAAATGCATAATTATTAAATACGCCGCCAAAATTGAAAAAATAACAAATATGACAACACAAAGACACAGAGTCATTCATTCTTCAAGACTTCTGTACCCTCTTTGTGATGACATGAAGCAGTTCTAGTTGAAAGAGGAGAGGATCAAAGCATCCATGTCAGCAGTGGATCAGGGACGTCATGGTGGAATTTGTACGTCTACTACAAGCTAAATGTTGAAAGCAAACACGAAGCTGTAGCATCCATTGACGAAAAGACATTGTCTCACATCTCCTGTCCCACATAAATCCGCTTCAATTCCAAGCCGTGACAGTTCCACATACGCATCGGCGCTCTGAGCTGACGCTGCTTTCTTCTTATCGCGGGCTCCTCAAGCCAAAAAAATAAAAATAAATAAAAAATAAAAATAAAGAAATACATGAATGCATACATACATTATTAAACAAATACAATTATTAAATACATAAATAAGTATAAGTATAGTATAGTATAAGTAATAAATATACATAAACACACACACACACACACACACACATATATATATATATATATATATTTTTACATGATTACAGAAATAAATATACGGAAATATGTAAAGGTATGTAGATATATACATACATAATCAATAAATACATGATTAATTAATAAATAAATACATAAATGCATAAATACATTATTAAATAAACACATAAATATGCACACACACACATATATATATATATATAAAAATGAGTAAATAAATAAACAAACACATACACAAAAAACAGATGGGTGAATTTGTGAATCGCCAACAGCAAACAGCATGAACTGCCTGCGCATGTGCATGTTCCTCGACTTTACTGGATGGAAGCATCACTGTGTGCTTCCTCCTCAACAGCCTCTCGAGTACAGTGGCTACCGCAGCTCCAACTCCAGAACTTCCAGCCGGGCCAATTCGGCCCGTACCAGCCCAGCGGTGAGAACCGCCCAGATAGCCCAACCACAAGACACCAAATACCCTCTCTAGTCCTCAATGTGTTGCTCGTTTTGTTTGGGCTGATTTTTATTTTTTTTTTTTCCGTTTGGTCTGACCGGCCATGTGTTGTCTGCCGCCCCCTGTGGTGGCGGCGGGCCATGCAGGACAACGTTGGCTCTGTTGCCAGTCTGTTCAGAAGCACTTCCAGTAGCAGAGGACTCCCCAGAGATCTGGACGATGTTACAATTCCCGATTTGTCTGACGTGAGTCTCGTTTCCGCCAACCCAGGCGGCAGAGGCCTTTTAAGACTGCAGTTTTATGCACTTAACCCACCAATGCTGTTTTTCTCATCCTTCGGTTGCTGGTTTGAGTGTCAGATTTCAATAAACGGTCAACTCCCAAGATAACTTTTAACTTGGGGGTGTTCTGATCAGGACAATCACGCCATTGATTCTCGATACCGATCATCCACCAGTGAGATTGGCTGTTACCGATCGCGTGGATTAGTTGTGGTGGGGCAATAAAAAGGTTGTGAGTGATGCTAAGCGATCCGAATGAAGGATTTGGCGTCTTTTTCTTGATTTATTTATCTCGCCATCCAGCTATCGAGCTAGCTATCTTGCTAGCTAGCTATATGCTATCTATTTGCTATCTAGCTCCTTGCGCTGGCTATCTATCTAGCTATCTATTAGCTATCGAGCTGGCTGGCTATCTAGCTGGCTAGCTATTAGCTATCTATTGGCTAGCTAGCTAGCTTTCTATCTATTTGAGTTACTTCCGGGTTGGGTGAACGCTAGCGCGTGTGGCTGACGATGCTCACCCTCAAAGAAAAGGCGCTTAGAAATGAAATGTGTTGTTGTTGTTATTATTATTATTATTTGTGGCCCCATCTTGACTCGAATCTAATATGTTTTTCCTTCCCTCCGCAGGTCGACGACAGAGATTATCTGGAGAAAGTAAGTAGAACCTCAAACACCGAGCAGGTTCTGCTACCTTTTTAATTCAATTCAATTCCGACCCGTTGATATTTTTAGCAGGGTTCCCGAGCGGCTTCCGCGTTAACGGCGGCAAGTCTGGCCTCCCTCGGCGGGACTTCTTCGCGAAGAGCAAGCGTCGAGACCGCCATTACGGTCGATGCTGAGACGGCGACGAGAGAAATTAAGGTACACGATGGGTATTTTCTCCGCAAACGTGTTCGTCGTCTTCCTTTTCGCTTTGCCTCTCGCTTCACTTGCTCACCGCCGACGTCCTTTTCACCAGGAAATTCATGAACTGAAGGATCAGATCCAAGATGTGGAGTCCAAGTACACTCAGAACCTAAAAGAAGTCAAGGTATAAAAACCTGAGGCAGATTTTTTTTAATGTTTTTGCCATAATAAATAACTTAACTCATTGACTGCCAGATGATGTGCAAAAAATGTGTCCACTCCAGTGCCAGGGTTTTTGTCATTATCACTCAAATTCACTCAAATTCCACGACACACAGAATATTGAGTTTTAGGACTACACAAATATTCAGCGTTAGAAACCTTAGACTCTCTTCTTTCATTCAGAAAAAAAACAGTTAATTGCTAAGTTATATGAGTTTGGAGTTATCTGAGCTCGAAAAGGGGGTGGATGTACAAAATACAATACAATCCATACATATTTATATTTATACCACTTTAATGTACACTCGCGGCGCCACCTTGAAGTAAAACAAAAAAAAAACTAAATAACAAATATGACAACACAAAGACACAGAGAGGCATTCATTCTTCAGCACTTGCTGTACTCTCTTTGTGACACGAAGCAGTTCTAGATGAAAGAGGAGGAGATCAAAGCTTCCCATATTTCCACAATTTTCATCAGCTTCCCATATTTCCACAATTTTCATCTTCTTTCTGTTTACTTGTTTGTCGCTTTCGATTTTTTCACACATATCGGAAGAAGCCAAAAGAACGAATAATCCCTTTCAGATGCTCGATACGCTATGAGGCCCCTTTCACTTTGTCACCACAATCGCCTGAATACTGGATGCTTTTTCTCACCGCGCGGATGTTTTCTTCTACTACGGCTTTTGTGATAGAAGAAAATGTTTTCCATTTCATACTGTTAACGTTTTCGTAGGAGGCGTTAACCGAAGTGGAGGAGAAGTACCGCAAAGCCATGGTGTCCAACGCCCAGTTGGACAATGAAAAAAATAACCTCATGTACCAGGTGGACACACTGAAAGACTCACTGATAGAACTCGAAGAACTCCTGTCCGAGTCCAGGCGGGAGTACGAAGAGAAGGCCAAGGTATGGCCAGCGGCCATTTTCTAGGATGTATTATTGTTATACAGTGATACCTCAGCTTACAAACGCTTTAGTTTATGAACTTTTTGCCTTACAAACATTACATTTGCGAGAATATAATCTTGGAATACGAACTAGTTTTCCGGAAACGCACGGAGCGCCACAATGGCTGGCGGACTAGTTTTCGGCGGAAGAAGACCAAACCACACGGTCGAACAGCGCCACCGTGGCTGGCGGACTAGTTTTCCACACCTACTTTCCTTGAGTGCACTAGTGCAGACGTGGTTTGTTATCAAATTGATACTTTTGCTTTTTGGAACCGGAAAAGACCCCACCACAGGCTAGTGTTGAGCCGAAGATGACATTTTAAAACATTACGGTCATGCAGAAGGAGATTATCAAAAAACACGAACGAGGTGTGCGGTACGCTAAGATGACCATTGCTACGTGTGGCTAAGGGTGTTTCTATGTTGTCGAAGCCAGTGTTTTTCAATCTTTTTTGAATCAGGGCACGTTTTTTACATTGGAATTTTTTGCGGCACACCACGAACCATCTCGCAGGAAAGAGGCAATGAGTGACATATTGCCACACGGACGAATATTAAATTACCCTCCCAGTCTTTTCAGCACGGACACAGGACAATGACATAATATTGGCAGAAAATGATTCATAAATGTTTGTAAAATTTTAAATTGGAAAAAGGGGAATTGGATAGTTTGTCACGGCACATCTGACGATCTCTCACTAGTGTGCCGTGGCACAGTGGTTGAAAATCACTGGTCTAAGCGACGGTGTCAGGCAATAGAAGAGGTTGAAAAATTTCTGTTGATTTGGATTAACGAAAAGCAGCTATCAGGGTACATTGTGAGTGAGGGTATTATCAGTGAGAAAGCACGGCAACTTCATTTGGATATCATCAAGAGTCAACTACATCAACGCCCATCACAAAGGTAAATAAAACGACTTTATTAAATAGTACAGTTTATTTCTTTCATTACAATCCAATAGCACATTTATTCTACATAAAATAAGGTATATTTTGTGTAGTTTAAGGCTTATGTAGTCGAAAATTATGTGTTATGGGGACCCGCGAACTAATTATTCTCATTTTAATGGTTTCTTATGGGAAATAAATGTTTGGAAGACGAACTTTTCGCCTTACACACACTTTCTGGGGACCAATTAAGTTTGTATGCTGAGGTATCACTGTGCTTTCAGTGAACACTAAGTTTATTTTTCTTCTCGCAATGTGTCTGCAGGACTTTGAACGCCAAAAACAGGCCCACGGTGTTCTTCAGTTCCAGTTCAACGAAATGAAAGAGACCTTCAAACAAAGCGAGGACCTGCTGAATGTGAGTTATCGACTCGGACAGCGTCGATCGCCGCTTGCATGTGGGCCCGTCGAGTTTCACACAGATTTTCCTTTCGCGCACCAAACTTGTCACTTCTTTCTTTTCTTTCTCATCCTCTCTTGCCTCCGTAGGAAATCCGTCAGTTGCGTTTGAAACAGGAGAGTTTTGCTAGGGAAATATGTGATCTACAAGAAACAGTGGAATGGAAGGATAAGAAAATCGGGGTACGGTCTTGCTTCTCCAGGCCCTTTCTGCATTTCTTGTCATCTACTTTGAAACTGACCTTTGCCGTTCTTACTTTTTGTCTTGTGACCTCCTCAACCCCTTTTCACGTTCTCTCCATGCTGCGCACCTCCAAATCCGATCAGGCCTTAGAGCGACAGAAAGAATACACAGATGCAATCCGAACCGAGCGGGATGAACTCAGAGAAGAGGTTGTGAAGCTGAAAGATATTCTCAAGGTACTCAGCTTTTGTCAGACCCGGACGTTGCGGAGCTCTTAACCGTTCTACGGAAAGTCGCCAAAAATTTGCCACCTTGCTCAATATCTCAAAAAAATGCTTGCCTGAAATACAACAGGAAGTCCAGACATTTTGCCGTCAAGGCGACCATTTTACAAGGGTGGTCCTCTCACCAATTCCTCCTCGAAAATTGGTTTGAATAACTAAAAAAGTCAAAGTCAAGGCCCAAATCTGGCCCGCCACATCACTTTATTCGTCCCGAAAAAGCAAATAAAACTTGGGAAATTCCATGCTGAGCTAGCTAGCGATTGAGCTAGCGAGCGATCATGCAAGCTAGCGATTGAGCTAGCTAGCGATCAAGCTAGCTAGCGATCGAGCCATCTAGTGAGAGAACCAGCCAGCGATCGAGCCAGCCAGCGATCGAGCCAGTCAGCGATCGAGCCAGCCAGCGATCGAGCCAGCCAGCGATCAAGCCAGCCAGCGATCGAGCCAGCCAGCGAGCGAGCCAGCCAGCGAGCGAACCAGCGAGCGAGCGATCCAGCTAGCGATCCAGCTAGCTAGCAATACAGCTAGCTATCTCTCTTTCTATTCAGCTAGCTATCTAAAACCTTACATCACAGGTGTGTGGGGCCAGATCTGGTCCGTCAAATAATTTTATTCAGCCCTCAAAAGCAAATCTAGCATGTCAAGTGCAATGATGCTAGCTAAAGTCCCAACCGACATTTTAAATTGTCATACGTAAACCACAATAACAGTCATTAGTTTTGCCTTCAGATTTGAGAACTATTAATTTATTATTTTGTTGCGCGCTCTGTATGTCATTGTGGAGGTGATGTAACATTGTAATGGCTTCCCCAAATTCATAACGGCCCTCGAGAGAAAACCAGAACTACAATGCGGCCCGCGGCAAACAATCACTTTGAAACCCGGGGAGTAACTCATAAACAGAAATTGACAGATGGGTGGTATTTAGTGATGTTTTCATAATGATTTCCGACAAAAAAGGAGGTACCAGTAGTCATTTAAGCAACAGTTTTTAGTTGAATATTGTTGTTTTATTGGAATGATATCAATATTTTTTTTTCCCTCAGAAACACGGAATAGTACTCGGACCCGATCTGAACCTCAATGGCGATACCAGTGAGACGGAAACAGACGTCGATCCACAGCATGCTCAGGCTTCGCCAACCTCCCCGTCGGAAGGCAACGGCATGCTGGGTAAAACACACGCGGACAATAAGCGTCCTGACTCTTTTGCATGGCTTTGCATCAGCCCAACTGAAGATGTTCATTTCCAAAATGTACAGTTTGACTTTATAACTAGCCACGGAAGTCAAGGTGTCATAGCCAAACGTGACATTTAGACCAACACTGTACTTTTTGGACTAACATCTAAGGTTTTTCTGCTCCTTTTGATCTTCTGATTCGTCTCCCAAGAACTTTATGAGGAACTACACACTTTTGTCATGATAAGTGCTCAATCATACTCTAGAAATCACATTCGGATCTGTTTAAATGACATGTATTAGTTATTTGGACCATCTACAATATTTAGTCCAGCAGGTCATGGTTGTAAGAAGAGCGTGTGGTTTCTCAAAGTGACCTTCAATCACCTTCTCATGAAACGTTTTGCAGTAAAGTTGATTTGTGTCATGGGGGTTGCATTTGAACTGTTTTATTTTGAAATCCTTTTCGACTTTTCCCGACTTGAACATCCACAAAAGTTGTGAATGGTACTGGTGTCATGTGGTGTGGTGATCAAGGTTCCGTGCCGCTGTACAGACACCACACAAGATGTTCTGCTTCTCATCAGAATGTCAGTCGCAGTCTTCTCATTTACCTCTCAAGCTTCCCCTTAATGCTCCACCTCCTCCTCCTTCCTTCCTACTTCTTATGCGGTTTTCTAACTCGGCCAGATTCTTCGCCTTGTCTTCTGCTGTCGCTCTCCTTCTGAAGGTTTCTCTTGAAAACGTTGTCTCCTATCACAGTATGCTCTTCGTGATTTCTCAGGAAGCTCAGAGGAGACTGAGTTGAGAAGTAGAGGAAAGGAAGAGGTGGATCAAGAACAGCCCGGACCAGTTTTTGAGCGAGGCCAGATGAGTCACCTGAACGATAGGCTCTCAAACGCTGATGAGACATCAAGGCCCGTTCATGACATTATTCAAACACAGCCAAACAAACACAAAAACAATGAGGAAGATCTTTTGACAAATACGGAATCATTGGTAGAAACTGTGAAAGAATCGTGTCCCCGAGAAGATCATGAAAAACGTTGCCAAATAGGTGTTCACAAATCAGAACTGGGCCAACAAGCAGAAATAAAAGATTCTGAACCAGGTCTACAAGTCGACGTCATAGATTTTGACTCTTGTTCCCAGGAAGGCAGACAAAATTCTGGGTCATGTTCTGAAGCCTGTCCCAGTGGACAAGGTGTTAAAGATCCAAAATCTTGCCTCCAGGTAGTCGAAGATTTTGTATCATATTCCCACAAAGAAGACTTAAACAATTCAGATTTATGTTGCCGAGTGGATAACCAAAAACCGGAACTGTGTCCTCAAGAAGACACACAAGATTCTATATCTCATCCTGAAGCAGATGTCAAAGATTTTGCATCCCATCCCCGACAGGGAGACCTAAAAGTTCCAGAATTATGTCTCCAAGTCAATTCTGATTTGCTTTCTCAAGATAGCAGCCCAACGTTGGACTCAGTTCCCCCAGTAGATGTTCAAGATTCCGAACATTGTCTTCAAGAGAATAGAAAAGGTAGCACGCAACATGTTGACTTCTGCCCCCAATTAGAAGTTGTCAAAGATCTTGAACCATGTCCCCAGGTACAGTTCATCAAAGATGCAGAATCTAGTCTCCAGTTAGATGCAAAAGATTGTGAATCACATTCCCTTCAAGGAGTCAGAAAAGAACCAGAAGTTACCAAATCATACCCCCCAAAAGAATACACAAATCCAGAATCTTGTCTCCAAGTACATCCAAGTGATTCAGAATTACGTTCCCAAGAGCTACTTGCTGAAGATTCTGTACCTAGGCTCCAAGTAGTTTATTCTGAGTCCAAAGCTGAGGCCCAACATGAAAATGCTGAGGCAAGCAGCGAAGAAGGAGATAAAGATGTCACTAAGCAGGCACGTAGGAAAAGGAAAAAAAAGAAGAAGAGGGGAAAAAAGAAAGTAGGCCCGCTTGAGGAACAAAATCATCAAGAACATGCCAGGGTTCAGATGACGGACAACGCAGCAGATTTAGGAAAGGTTGAGTTTGCTCCGGACTGCAGCAACAACGGTAACACCGTTGAATGCCTCACGCAATCAGTCGTCCATCATGGAGATGCACCTGACCAATTGGATCACCCAAAAACCTCAGTAGATCCCACAGAATCCAAAGTGGAGCCCAACATAGAGGATGTGGACACTGTAAAAGTACTGATACCTCAACCGGAGTACCCCACCGATGCCTTTTCCCTCACTTCGCCACTCATTCAGAGAACAGATGCAAATGATCCAGAAGAAACTTTGGATTCTATTGAAGTGCGGGAAGGATGTGTTCAGAAGCCAGAGGCGGGTCACAATGGTCCTGATCTTCTTTTGGAGAGTTGTGACAGAGACTCCTTTTTACATGAAAACACTATAGTTGAAGTTTCAGGCCACAGTGACACAAGTTCATCAGGTGTTGTCCAGAATGAATGCAAAACAAGTTCTGAAAGAACAAACTGTCGTCAAGAAGACTCTGTAGCCACGTTAAGAGTTGTAAACCATGATGAAACGTCTCACTTCAAAACTCTCGACAATCTGAATCCAATATCTGTGGCATCACCGTCGGAGCAGTCTCTTGGAGTAAGTCCTGAAACCTTTGAGGATTTGGAGAAGGCTTTGGGACAGAAAACTTTACCAAACGAAGAAAATGAGGAGCCAGAAGCAGAGTGCGAGAACAGCTTCAGAGAGGACAATCAACACGTGGTGGAAATTGACAATGGGGAGATAGTCTCGGCGACTGGGCCCGAAGCGATGTCTGATCAACAGACATTGCCGTGCGACGACCGTGTTGATGCCGCCTCAGACAGTGACGTTCAGACCCCAGAGTCCGAGAAAACCAGATGTGAAATCAGTTCTCCTGCAGCGGAACATGAGCAGTGTGAAATGAGTCGTGGTCACCGGGAAGTCCCTCCTCTCGACACCTACCGACGGGACATGGAGAACGATTTTGATGAAGAAGAAGAGAAAGGGCAGTCCTTTGATTTTGATGACATGGATCTAGACGAAGCCATGGAGATTGAGACGGTCCAAAGTCCGCAGCAGAAGGAAGTTGACCGGGGACCTGAAGAAGTCCCGTTAGATGAACGGAATACAGATCGTGAGAATCCACAGCAGCCGGACGTCAAATTAGTTGTTGAAGTCCTGGAATCCATGAATCACAATAACAGTAATAGTGAAGATCCAAAGATTAGCGAGGCTGGAGCATATGTAGCCGCACCAGATAACATTTTAGTTCGTGTAGAATCCGCACCTGAACATTTGGGAACTGTAGACGCAAAAGAAAAAATCCACATGAAGGAGAATACAGTGTCTTCCAACGCCGCAGTAACGGAAACCACAGACAAAGATGGTATCCCAGATGGAGCTACGCCCTTAACGGTCGAAGCTTCGGACGCCGTTGAGCAGCGGCAAGATTTAAACGCGAGCCTTCGCAACCGAGAAACTGGAAAAGACAGGAAGAAAAACGGGAAAAAGGGCAAGAACAAGGGCAGAGAAGACTGCAAGGTGACTTAGCGCTTACAAACAACTATACGGTGCGCTATTCTTTTTTGATTTAATTATGATTTCTTAATTGACGGATGTGTAGGTTTTGAACGGACATTGTCAAGTTTTATTTGTTCGACGCGAAAAAAAATCCAATCATGCTGTTGATCGTTTTGGGTTCACATTTTGTGTTTGATTTCATTATTTAAAGAAGCTGTTCGGCTCTTTGCGTTGTTGTAAACGTCTACAAATTTGAGAAAAAAAACGAATGTCATCATTTTTCTACGCTGGGCAAAATGAAACGCGCTTGTTTATTTAGTTTGCAAATTTCATTCGCAATGTTAACCTGCATCGGGTTCGTATTTTGCTTTGGATTAGCATTAGCGTTGGAGGTTTAGGGTATAACGTTTGCATTAGGATCAGGAGTTCGGAATGCCGTTCGGTGTTTCATCAAGTTTGGAATTAGGATTGATGTCAGGAAGTTCCACGTTAGCGGTCAAGCTAAATGTTACTTTTTATTGCACTTAACTCATTCACTGCCATTCATGAATTTATTCGGGAATTGAAAATATGACGTAGAGCGCCATTCCTGAATTTGTTCGTTTTTTTTTGTTTTTTTTGGATGCCGATAAAGCGCTGGCCATGGCCTGTGGCAATGTTTTTACCCTTCCGCAGGCGGGCAGTATTTCCATTTTTTCCATGTTAGCGCTTTGTTCCAGCTTCTGCTGTTGTTAAAACGCTATATAAACCAATATGCATGTATTGTATTGTACTTTGAACATCTGCCCTCATTTTAAGCTCATATAACTCCAGACTCATGTAATTTAGGAATTAACTCTTTCCTTTAATAAAAGAAGGGAGACTGAGGTTTTTAACGCTGCATTGAATGTATATGTAATCCTAAAACTCAATATTCTGTGGGTCCAGGAATTCGAGTGACAATGACAAAAAACATTTTTGCACATCGTCTGGCAGTCAGAGTTCATGAATGCTGGCCATCCACAAAATAAAAAAAATGCACTCATGTCATAACTGGGAAATATTGTTCAAGGATTTCATTGTGTATAGTGAAAATAGTTGCTGATCTGCATTTTCAATTTTACAATCGGCCGATGGCTTAAGAAAATCTTGGGGGAAAAAAAGGACTAAAATTATTTTGGCGCACTCTGGTGGTTTTGTGATAATAATAAAAATAATAATAGTAATAGTAATAATAATAATAATAATAATAATAATAAAACTAATATTAATATTAATACTACTAATAATACATTTAATTTCTAAGCGCCTTTCAAAACTCTCAAGGACACTTTACAATCACGGGATAAGTACTTTTTTTGTGCGGGTGTAGCCATTCGCGCCAGCGTTCACTCTACTCGGAAGTAACACAGCAGCAAAGTTATGAAAGGAAGAGGAAAGGAAAGAAAGAAGTAGAAAAACAAAATACAGGAGCTGCTGGAAAGGCAGCCACTCTCGCGGCGCCATCTTGAAATAAATTAAAAAAAACTACAACACAAAGACACAGTCATTCATTCTTCAGCACTTGCTGTACCCTCTTTGTGACATGAAGCAGTTGTAGATGAAATGTTATGTTTCATTGGCCTTTACTCCCAAACGTTTATATCACCATTTCAATGCCAAAAAGTGAGATTAAAGTGTCTTGTTAAAGTGCCAGTGCACATATTTCCCTTTTCCCCCCCAATTCCAAACTCCACATGGGGGCGAGGAGGTCAATTATTTGGAGATTTTCCTGACCTCATTTGACCCCACGAATTGCGGAAAGGGGTCGACTGTCTTCTATTTTGCGTCTCCCGAGTTTGTATGCATGTTAAGCCACGCCCTCACGCTGCGCTCCATCAACCACTTCCATGGATGCCTGCACTTTTTTGCATGTATCTGCCTCCCAACCCAACCCAGCCCCCCCTCCTCACACCGCAACTTTGGCTCCACCCACCCACGCCTGGTATGTTCACTTCTCCTTGTGCAGTTGTTTTTTTGTATTTTTGTGTAACTCCCAAGATGCTCTTTGAGGCTTGTTCTCAAAACTTTATTTCTACCTCCCCTACCATATCCTCCCAGAAATTCGTCTGAGGAAACTAGTGGACGAGCGTGAAAAAATGATCGAGCAGGTAAGTGGATGATCAACGGATGTTTAGTTAACTTGTTTGTGATAAAATGGCCACCAAAACAAACCTTCGTCAAACCTTCCATGTTTGTTTTCAGATCAAGAAGCTGAAAACTCAAGTGGACCAGAAAAGCCCGAAAAATGCCACCGATGGCAATTGGAGTGCCGAAAGTGAACATTTGGAAAACGGGAATGATCCCAACGTCATTGAAATGCAGCGTAAGCTTGCAAATCGTTTTTTTTATTATTTAAATTTTTTAAATGCAATTCAATCATTTTGTGTGTTTTGATTCTTCAGGAGATTCCAGCAGGCAAATAAGCGACATGAAGTTCAAACTCGTCAAAGCTGAGCAAGAAGCCACTGCATTGGAGCAAAATGTAAGATAACGAATATACAGTGATACCTCATCTTACGAACGCTTTAGTTTACGAACTTTAAATTCGCGAGAATATAATCTTGGCATACGAACTAGTTTTCGGCAGACGAACCAAACCACACAGTCGAACAGCGCCACAGTGGCTGGCGGGCTAGTTTTTGTCACCCCCTTTCTTTGAGTGCAGATGTGGTTTGTTATCGGGTGGAGTACTTTTGCTATTATGGGATGATCGAAAAAGACCTCACCACAGGCTAGTGTTAAGACGATGAGGACACAAAACAAAATTACGGTTGAGCAGAAGATCATTGAAAAACACGAACGAGGTGTGCATTTGTGTGACTTAGCGTCCCACTATCAGTACGCTAAGTTGACCATTGCTACGTGTGGCTAAGGGTGTTTCTGTGTTGTCTAAGCAATGGTCTCAGGCAATAGAAGAGGTTGAGAAACTTCTGTTGATTTGGATTAACAAAAAGCAGCGAGCAGGGGACCGTGTGAGTGAGGGTATTATCGCCGAGAAAGCACAGCAACTTCACTATCAAGAGGCAACTACATCAACGACTATCACAAAGGTCAATAAAACGACTTTATTATATAGTACAGTTTATTTATTTAATTACAATACAATAGCACATTTATTATACATAAAAGAAGGTTTATTTTGTGTAGTTTTAAGGCTTATTTAGTAGAAAATTATGTTTTATGGGGACCTGGGAACGGATTATTCTCATTTTAATGGTTTCTTATGGGAAATAAATGTTTGGCAGCTGTACCTTTCGCCTTACACATTCTGGGAACCAATTAAGTTCGTAAGCTGAGGTATGACTGTTTATTTTTTCCCTTTATTTTTTCTTTTAAACTTTTTTTATTTGCGGGGTGGCCATTTTGTTTGTTTTTGCACAGGTGAGCCGACTTGAAGGTCAAGTGAGCCGCTACAAGTCGGCGGCTGAAAACGCAGAAAAAGTGGAAGACGAGCTCAAGGCGGAAAAGAGGAAACTGCAGCGAGAGGTAAACTAGCCGAGTTATGAAAAAGCAATCTTTAACAAAGCAATCTTTAACCCTCGTATTACGTTTTGGGTCAATTTGACCCGTTTCCGTTTTTGTGTTGACTAAAAGCACTTTCTTTTTCCTTTCTTCAAACCAGTTCTAAAATATTTTAGAAATACAGTTGATACGTATATATGACGTTTTGGGTATTTTAGATGCAATAAAACGTTTTTCTGATGTCAGTTAGGAAACAAAAAAAATGGTGTCGGTTGTCCTTTAAAGTAACAATTCAAACAGAAGACACACATTGAGCCATCTACCCCCCCTCCCTTTCCCTTTAGTTGCGGTCAGCACTGGACAAGGTGGACGAGCTAGAATCCAACAACAACCACCTGAACAAGCGACTGGAGAAAATGAAGTCCAGCCGCGGCATGGCCCAGACGCCGTAATCCAACGCCGTGCTTGTCCCCCCTGTGCCATCTCTCATCGCGTCCGCTGAAGACGCCGGGAAGCTGCTTCGGAGCCGAAGGTCCACATGAAGGACGATGACGAAAAGTCGCCCGACCGCCCGTCGGCCTTTCTTGCCTTTTCTTCACCGTAGCGTCACTATTGACCTTTTTTTTTTTCAAAAGTGATGGAGTGTGTTTTTTGTAATAATAATACATTACATTTTGAAGCACCTTTCAAAACTCTGTCACTTTACAGTCACAGGATAAGTTTTTTCTGTGGATGAGCAGCACCAGCCACACGCTCCAGCGTTCACTCAACCCGGAAGTGACTCAAATAGATAGCAAGCTAGCCTGTGAATAGATAGCTAGCAAATAGAGAGCTAATAGCTAGCGAATAGATAGCTAATAGCTCACGAATAGATAGCTAACAGCTAGCTAGCTATGTAATAACTAGCAAATATATAGCTAATACCCAGTAAATAGATAGCTAATAGCTAGCTATATAATAGCTAGCGAATAGATAGCTAATACATAGCAAATAGATATCTAGCTATATAGCTATTTGTGTGTCTTTGTAAATGACACTGCACATTTCTTAGTGTTTCTCTCATTTTTTTTGCTGCATCTCACCGCCAAACTCTTCCGATACTGACAAAACGTGACATCCATGGACCAAGTTGAATACAGAGTTTTAAGGTCGTGTAAATAGTAAGCATCTATTTGCAATCCATTAGCTATCTGGCTGGCTAGCTAGCTATCTAGCTGGCTATCTATTGGCTATCTAATGACCATCTATTAGCTAGCTAGCTTTCTATCTATTTGAGTTACTTCCGAGTTGAGTGAACGCTAGTGCGTGTGGCTGCCGCTGCTTACCCACAGAAAAACTGATCCTGTGACTGAAAAGTGACCTTGAGAGTTTTGAAAGGCGCTTAGAAATGAAATTTATTATTATTATTGTTATCAAAGCGGTGAAAATTGTCAGACATTGGGGCAAATACCGCCTCACTGTTTACAAAAAAAAAAAAGCTTTAATCATGAATGTGTCATACAAATAAGAGTTATCTCTGTGCAATAAAGTGTCCAAAAA
Organism: Hippocampus bargibanti; assembly: GCF_051943395.1. Taxonomy (NCBI): domain Eukaryota; kingdom Metazoa; phylum Chordata; class Actinopteri; order Syngnathiformes; family Syngnathidae; genus Hippocampus; species Hippocampus bargibanti. The sequence continues at coordinate 6,703,320 of NC_142741.1, read as the reverse complement.
CTTGAGTTGCCATTGGACATTCACCTCTGATGTTTTATCCCCCCTCCAAAAAAAGGCTCTAGGCGAACCCATGAACAGGAAGTCCGCCAATTTGGTGTCATCCTCCGACCATCTCCCACGACGGAATGTCACCCAACGAGCCAATCAGAAGCAGGTATCCAAATCGTCACTTATACGAAGTCAAAATCACTCCAATTTGCAAAATGTCCGCTCTTGTATTCGCTGAATCATACGGCGACCGTAAAAGTCGCCGTAATCTGGCGGCAGTTGGTCAAGACAACGCAGGGCCTTCTCAAGGCCTTGAAGGGCCCGACTGGCGGACACGGGGTCTTTGTTGCCGTACGGATCTTTTTTGTCGTAGGCGTCGGCGGGGAGATGGCGCCAAAACACGTTGACGCCCACGCCGAACTGCAGTGCCAGGGTGTTGTGGAACCACAGGGCTGTCAAAACCATCACAAATAATAATAATAATAATAATAATAATAATAATAATAATAATAATAATAACAACAACAATAATAATACATTTGATTTATAAGTGCCTTTCAAAACTCTCAATGTCACTTTAAAGTCACAGGATGTTTTTCTGTGGCTGAGCAACGGCAGCCACACGCGCCAGCGTTCACTCAACCCGGAAGTAACTCAAATAAATAGAAGGCTAGCTAGCCATCTAGCTGTTGTATAGAGAATAAATAGCCAAGAGATAGCTAGCTAATGGAAAGCTAATCAAAAGCTTGCATGTATGTATTGCATTGTATTTTGGACAGCCGCCCTCATTCCAAGCTCATAACTCCAGATCCATATAATTTAGCAATTAACTTTTTTTTCCTGATTAAAGAAGAAATTCTAAGGTTTCTAATGCTGTATTGAATGTTGGATAATGGCTATCTATTCGCTAGCTAATAGCTAGCTATTTGCCAGCTACTAGCTAGGAAAAGCCGAAAGGAAAAGAAGTTAGCTATTAGCTATCTATTCGCTAGCTATTAGCTATTAATTCGCTAGCTTATTAGCTATCTATTCGCTGACTATCTATTCACTAGCTAATAGCTAGCTATTCGCTAGCTATTAGCTCTCTGTTCGCTAGCTAGCTCGCTATCTATTTGAGTTACTTCGGGGTTGAGTGAACGCTGGCGAGTGTGGCTGCCGCTGCTCACCCACAGAAAAAAATGTATCCTGTAACTGTAAAGTGACCTTGACTATTATTATTATTAAGGTACTCCTAAAACTCAATATTCGGTGGGTCCTGGAATTCAAGTGATAATGACAAAAACCCTGGCACAGGAGTGGGCACATTTTTGCATAGGCACAAATGAGGACAACGGAGCGCCACAAAAAATGGACAGCTGCAAATATTAAGTGTTTTACCAGGAATGAAAAGCAGATCTCCGGGTTCCAGTACACATTCGTACCGCACCGCCTTCACGAATTCGGGATACGTGTTCAAGTCTGGTGAGTCAATTTCCAAAACCTCTGATTTGTCACCTGAAACGTAGCAAGAAAAAACAATAATTATTTCACTTGTGGCCTAATTTTAATGTTAAAATAAAATGTATTTCCATTTACAGTCCAACCAGGGTTTACGACCATAATCCGTTACAGAAACATTTCCCATTGTAATCGATGTCTTTGGTTTTTTTTTTTTTTTTTTGCGTGATTGAACAAGACTAACACGCCCGCTCACAATGGAACTCGATACGACGAAGTGATATACATATAAGGAAGCGGAGGGTGGTGCGTTCAGGTGCGCTCAGTTTGGTCGACAACCCATTTTCGCTTGTAAACTGAGGCATTAACTCATTCGCTGCCATTCGAGAATTGAAAATATGACAGAGTGCCATTCCCGAATTTGTTTGAGTTTAGGTTTTTCTTGCTTGGGGTGCCGATAAAGCGCTGTCCAGACCTCTGGCAATGTCTTTTCCCTTCCACAAGGGGGCAGCATTTCCCCTTTTTTTTCCATGTTAGCGCTTTGTTCCAGCTTCAGCTGTTGTTAAAGCGCTATATAAACCAATATTGTGAATATTCTTTTGTTTTTTTTCGGGGAAAATGACTTTGGGATTTGACATTGACTGTTAGCATTGGCTAACCGTTTCCAAAATACATTATATTCTTAACTCATTCACTGCCATTCACGAATGTATGCAGGAATTGAAAATATGACATAAAGACGAGTGCCATTCCCAAATTTGTCGGGGTTTTGTTTTTCTTGCTTGGGTGCTGATAAAGCGCTGGCCAGACCTCTGGTAATGTTTTCCCCCTACCACAAAGGGGGCAGCATTTCTCTTTTTGCATGTTAGCGCTTTGTTCCAGCTTCAGCTGTTTTTAAAGCGCTATATGAAGCAATATGTATGCATTGTATTGTGTATTTTGTACAGCGGCCCCCATTTCAAGCTCAGATAACTCCAGACCCATATAACTTAAGAATTAACTTTTTTTCTGATGAAAGAAGAGAGTCTAAGGTTTCTTACGCTGCTCACCCACAGAAAAACTGATCCTGTGACTGTAAAGTGACCTTGAGAGTTTTGAAAGGCGCTTATAAATGAAATGTATTATTATTATTACTGTACAACTGATTGGTTCTTGTATTTTTGCCCATCTACCACTAGAAAGTGCCCAAGCGGCCGTGTCGCCAATTGCCAGTCAATAATGCCGGACAATGTCAACGTTTTCGATATCTTTTTTTTCTTACGGGACGCCTGCCCGCCCGTCGGTTTCACACCCAACATGTCCAGCCTCGGAGCTCCGGTGCAACTATTTGGCCCTGCATAATCGTGGGCACTAGCTATCTACTTGCTATCTATTTGCTATGTATTTGGCTGGTTGGCTGGCTCGCTAGCTATCTATTAGCTACAGGGCTATCTAGCTGGCTAGCTTTCTATCTGGCTATCTATTAGCTAGCTAGCTCACTTTCTATATTTTTGAGTTAATTCTAGGTTGAGTGAACGCTGGCGCGTGTGGCTGCCGCTGCTCACCCACAGAAAAGCTGAACCTGTGACTGTAAAGTGACCTTGAGAGTTTTGAAATGCGCTTATAAATGAAATGTATTATTATTATGATAGAGGGAGCCCACACCTCCTTTGAACAATGACTGAAGAAGAGCAACAGGAACTCAATTCATTGTATCCTAGCATCCTTGCCTGTCAAATAAAGGTGCAAAGCATCCCGCGGGCTATAAAGCACGACTCTCTTCTTCCCCGTCACCTGAGCCAGAAGGTTATCCATCACCTGGAAAGATGGAGGTTAAAAATCTCAAATCGCTAAGTTCAACTTTTTATAGAACTCACGTCATAGTGAGTCCACAGCTGCAGACGACGGGAGCTGATGCGAAACACGCTGGAGAAAAACTGACCCGGTTCAAAGAAGTTTGGGATGTGAAAGTCTTCGGCTAGCTCGGGAAATTGTTGATGCAGGTTAGCTGGTTCCTGGGTCAAGATGGGGTACCAATATGGCTTCTTGAGACCTCACACAATGTTGTACAGTGATACCTTGGCTTACGAACTTAATTGGTTCCCAGACAGTGTGTAAGGTGAAAAGTGTGTATCCCAAAAATTAATTTCCCATCGGAAACCATTAAAATGAGAATAATCCGTTCCCAGGTCCCCATAAAACATAATTTTCTACTTTCTAATTTTCTTAAATCTACACAAAATATACCTTATTTATTGAAAAATAAATGTGCTATGGTATTATAATTAAAGAAATAAACTGTACTGCATAATAAAGTTGTTTTATTTACCTTTGTGATGGTCGTTGATGGCTCTTCTTGACCAATCACGTGGCTTTAACCGACGACTGGGGGCGGGGAATAGAGGACCAAAACAAGCAGGATGCCATTTTCTTTTAGGAGAACAGGCTCGTTCGCCAACCACACATCACTCATTGTGGCAGTTCCGTGTGTATCCCGAAAAATGGTTCGTATGCCAAGGTAAAATTTTCATAAATGTAATTTTCGTAAACTGAAAAGTTCGTAAACCAAGGGGTTCGTAAACCGAGGTATCACTGTATTTCATTTTCTTTTTTTTCTGAGTACCTTTCGGACATCTTCTCCCAAGGACCGAAGGTAATAGCTCTCGTCCTGTAATGAGATTTAAGATTTTAGAATTTACGGGATTATCACACGGCGATTTGCGTATTCAGGCGTACCTCAGATAAGAAGAAATCTGTGTGTTTCTCCTCAGACGTCCGCTTCACAAACTCATCAAACGGAAGCGTCCTGTCAGCGGTCACCAGATATGTTGATGACTTTTGACAATTGTGTTTACGAACGCTTGAGCTAACGTGTGGCTAAGGGTGTTTCTGTGTTGTCTAAGCAAAGGTCTAAGGCAATAGAAGAGGTTGAAAAACATCTGTTGATTTGGATTAATGAAAAGCAGCTAGCAGGGGACAGTGTGAGTGAGGGTATTATCTTCGAGAAAGCACGGCAACTTCACTCGGATATCTTCAAGAGGCAACTACATCAACGACCATCACAAAGGTAAATAAAACAACGTAATTTTACAGTACAGTTTATTTCTTTAATTACAATACAATAGCACATTTATTGTACATGAAATAAGGCATATGTTGTGGAGTTTTAAGGCTTATTTTGTCGAAAATTATATTTTATGGGGACCTGGAAATTGATTATTCTCATTTTTAATGGTTTCCTATGGGAAATTAATGTTTGGAAGACAAACATTTTGCCTTTCACACACTTTCTTGGAACCAATGAAGTTCATAAACTGTGGTATCACTGTATTGCGAGGAAGTGAAGATAGGGATCACCTGTACACAAAGTTTTTTTGAAGAAAGTTCATCTGCGGCACGCTGGAGACGTGGATCTTGACCTCCTTGTCGCCTCCTTTCTGGGCAAGATAGTCCACTGTCCATTTGTCCACGCAGGGACCCAGAGACACTCCTCGGAGCACGGCAGGTTTTCGCTAGGAAAAAAAATGTTCAAATACTAACAACCTTGTTTATCTCGAAGCATAATAATAATAATAAATTTCATTTATAAGCGCCTTTCAAAACTCTCAAGGACACTTTACAGTCACAGGATATTTTTCTGCGGGTGATCAGCGGCAGCCACACGCGCTATATCCGTGTATATATATATATATATATGTGTGTGTGTACATGTGTATATATTGTGCCTTAGTGGACACGTGCAGAATGAAAATGTTTCTTAATTTTAAGTATTAAACGATATGGAATAAACAATAACGTGTTAATAAACATCCATAAACATGAAATGCAAAATGCATTTTAATGAATCGATAGACGAATTAAAAAAATATTCAATATCTGCAGGCTTTCGTTTTACTGTCTGTAGTTTGATATAGCTTCAAATTGTCAGTTGGTGTGCAAGAAGCATTATAATATGATGAATGGAAATGGTACCTTTGGATATATCTGTCGGAGAAAAACATCCCTATCGACCGCTGTAAACACTGGTACGGATATTTTCTTCTGCGTCGCCATTTGAACGGAAACTGGAACATAAGCGGCATGAGCGCAACAGTCCAATGTTTTGGGTAACATTCATAATCTTCCGCCAGCAACAACATCTCGTGTAAAAACCGGTCTCAGGGTTAACCCTCCCCCCCAAAAAAAATATTCAAGAGCATTTTCATCAATTCAATTTATTAAAGTAAGTAGTCTTTTCAGTGTGTTTAGCCAAAATGAAGCCAAACATTAAAAACAAACGAGCAGATTATACAAGAATAGGAACAGGAAATACGCCATGTTTCACGTGTGAAGGGAAGCAATGAAGGGAAGGGAAGCAACGAAAAAAAATACTATCATTGTTTTCAATCCACACCTAAAATGTGTTTATGTAATCTGAAATAATCAAATCGATTTTGAATTTGTATGTTTTAGAAAAATGTATGTGATTATTAAGCGATAAAACCTAAATCGTAGTTAAACAACAACCGGGTGATCCAAATTGACGGACCGGAAGTCCATCGAAACAAGATGGCGCTCTTCATAGTAAGAAATGGTTACAAGTTGTCGTCGTTACGCGGCATAGGTCGCTTTACAACCCACGAAAGCGTCCACCGAAATCAATATATAAAATCCCAATTATGTGTCCACTCCCCCTACCGGATCAAAGAATCGGTGGTGCTTCGTGCCTACAGCTCCGACAGCCGTGAACCAAAATCTCATCAAAAGGTGGTGGTCGTCGGTATCCCGAACCCGTTTATTTGGCTTCGGACGCGGGTCTACTACTTTCTCATCAGATCCTATTTTGATTCTGAGTTCAACATAGAGGAATTTACGGAAGGGGCTAAACAGGTTTGTCAGAACTTAAATGCACCGAGTGTACCATAACGTTTCTCCGATTGCACCATTCGTCAACAAAGCCTTCTATTTGATTGCATTGGATTTGACCAAGTTGTTTGACGTCCATGATGCTGCTATAATGTGTCACCGGTGAGCCGAAAAGTTGATGTATTCAGTCATCCAGCGGTTGCCACAATCATATTTCATCCACGTGACCATTGTTTACAAGTAATATGAAGAGGTCTGATAGTTTTGCTGTCTGTTGTTGTCAACAGGCTTTCTGCCATGTTTCCAAGCTGCTCTCCCAATGTCAGTTTTCTGCACTGGAGGGCCTGGTGGCCAATGATGTAAGACTCAACTGATATTCAACATACGCTTAAAGGACAGCCGACACAATTTTTTTGTTTCCGAACTGACATCAGAAAAACGTTTTATAGCATCTAAAATACCCAAAACACGTAGGCGGATATTTTTAGTCTAATGCAAAACACCAATAAAACTGACTAAAAAAAAGTGTCCCAAAACTACTTCAAAATCACCTCAGAAATGGCGAGTTTCAGAAGGTCGTCATGCCTTGCTCTAGAATGAAAACAATGGCTTCAGATTCAGAGAAGATGCTTTCTTGTTACTCATCCAGTTATGAAGATGATTGAAATAGTTATGAAGAGGAAAGCATAAATGTTTGCAATCGATTAAAGAAGTCCTTCCGTCTCATTGTGAGGCATCTGGACTCAAATGTAGCTCCCAGAAAATGCACAAGATGGCGCACAAGCTCTGTTGGAAATGGGCTGATTTGTCTGCTGGGAATTTGTGTCAACTAGTATCAAATTGTAGTCTTTGTGCAACACACAATGATTCATCATCGCGTTATTTGTGTTTTCCTTCTAATTTCACCATGAACACGGATTAACACGATGTTTTCGGACCAAGCAAAGTACCCAAAATGCATTGTGTCGCTTTCTCGGTCAGGAGCGTTCCTGACGTGACGTCACGTCAGGAATCGTCACCAACTCGAAAACAAGACTTCCTGAATATTCAGCGCGAGTTTGAAAACATAAAATATAGCTATATGCGGTGGAATCTTTGAAAAATACGCTCAGTAGAAGTCATTTGAAGTGATTTTACAAATTATGCACACAAATTGTCCATAAAGGCGTCAGTTGTCCTTTAAAAGGTGGTCTCTTTTTTTTTTTATTCCTTTTTGGCTCAGTTAATCGGAAAGCTGGAGGAAAAGTGCAGCCTTCTACCACTGACCCACAAGACGGCCCTCTCCGCCCAGCCCGACGAGCTAATGTACACCACGCCGGGTGACGTGGGCATCTACTACGATGACAAAGGTCAATTAACAATTCAAAGCGATCATTCCCGTATTGAAATGAGATGACAGTTTGTCGGTTGCCATGTCATCCACCAGGGCGAAGGTTTGTGAGTATTTTGATGCGCTTCTGGTACCTGACGAGCACGCGTCTGCCCGATGACGACGAATCCCTGGAGGGAACTCGTATGTTCCAGATGGCCATCGGGGGAGACGGAGAGGCGGAGAGCAAGAGGCTACTTACCGCTAACTATGAGTGAGTGCTAACAACAGTCTTGATCATGTGATCACACCCACCCGCGCTAGTTTAAAATCCACAGTGATACCTTGGCTTGCGAACTTAATTGGTTCCCAGACAGAGTGTGTAAGGTTGAAAAGTGTGTATCCCAAAACTTAATTTCCCATTGCAAACCATTAAAATGTGAATAATCCGTTCCCATAAAACATAATTTTCGACTTTATAATTTTCTAAGTCTTAAAACTACACAAAATATACCTTATTTTATATATAATAAATGTGATATGGTATTATAATTAATGAAATAATCTGTACTGTATAATAACATCGTTTTATTTACCTTTGTGATGGTCGTTGATGGCTTGATGGAATGGAGTGGCCGGTTTCATCACCATTAACGTAACCTTTCACCATCTTGAGGAATGATCCCTTGTAGGTGCTTTCTGTGTGATAATTTTATCTAGTTCCTCATCAATTGAGTTCTGTTTAGCTGGGTCGATAGCTTTTTGCATCAAGTGTACAAATGGCTTGTGCGGGTTATTTGTGGAGCCTGATTGATGGGAATTTTAACCTTGCAGTCTACACTCTGCTTTTGAAATATCAAAGTTGAAATGAGTCCAAATGTCACTGTTTTCTATCCATTTTGTCACTCTCTGTCGTCTGCCTGTCTCATTAATGTTTAAACCCCCCTCACTGCTGCGTTCTTGACCAATCACGTGGCTTTAACCGACGACTGGGGGCGGGGAATAGAGGACCATAACAAGCTGCCTGCCATTTTTCTGTTAGGAGAACGGGTTCGTTCACGAACGACGTGTGTATCCCGAAAAATAGTTTGTATGCCAAGGCAAAATGTTCATAAATTTAACGTTCGTAAACCGAAAAGTTCGTAAGCCAAGGGCTTCGTAAACGGAGTTATCACTGTATATTGAGAGACTATATCCCACCTTTATTGTTTATAGACTGTATTTTTACTCCTCCCAAACACTTTAATCACATTACACATATCTATTTGCTATCTAGCTGGCTGGCTATCTAGCTAGCTATTAGCTATCTATTTGCTAGCTGGCTGGCTATCTATCTAGCTAGCTATTAGCTATCTATTAGCTAGCTAGCTGGCTGGCTAGCTATCTTTTGGCTATCTGGTTGCTGTCTAGCTGGTTAGCTGGCTATCTATTGGCTATCTATTCACTGACTAGCTAGCTGGCTGGCTGTCTATTGGCTATCTAATAACTAGGTGGCTAGTTAGTCAAAGTCAAAGTGCTTGTTAATGATTTGCCTGAAATTGTAGTGTTCACTGTTCGACTCCTAACTTTTTTTTGCCACTTTTTGCATCTCTTACAGATTTCAGAGGGAGTTTACCAAAGGTGCAGCGCCGGACTGGACCATTACACGGATAGAGCACTCCAAGCTTTTAGATTGAGGCATAATGCAAGAAAGACAAGCCTGCGTGAACATTAAAAAAAAAAACAACTGAACTTGAATGAATCCGCAACATGCTGGTGCGGACCGTCTGCAGCGTTTCGGGACCCGACTGAAGGTTGGTCTACAAGTATGAAGATCTGTGTATGTCGTTTCCACTTCCATGCATAAAATGAATCTTTTAATTTAGTTGGGCTTGACGCGTGGGTGATGGGTCAACAAGAGTTTTCAAGGACAACCGACACCTACAATGATTTCACCACATATAGCTATATTTTACGTTTTAAGACTTGTGCTGAATATTCAGGAAGTCTTCTTTTCGAGTTGATGACGATGCCTGAAGTGACGTCACTGAAGGAACGCCCCTGAAGGAGAAAGAGAGACACAATGCATTTAGGGTACTTTTTTTCATCTGAAAATACCGTGTTGATCGCAAAATTAGAAGGAACACTACATAACGCCATGGTGAATCATTGTGTTTCGCACCCAATTGCGGTACCACGCATAAAGAACGTGTAAGTTTACACAAATTCCCAGCAGACAAATCAACCCATTTCCAATCGAGCTTGTGCGCCATCTTGTGCATTTTCTTGGCGCTACATTGGAGTCCAGACGGCTCGAATTGATACGGAAGGACTTTTTTAATAGATTGCAAACATTTATGATTTCCTCTTCAGAACTATTTGAATCATATTCATAACTGGATGAGTAACAAGAAAACATCTTCTCCGAAACTGAACACTGAAGCCATTGTTTTGATTCTGGAGCAAGGCAGTGTGTGACCAATAGTGATGTCACGAACAAGGGGGCGGGACTTTCTGAATCTGCCCAGTTCTAAGCTCATTTTGTGGCAGTTTTGGGACACTTTAAGTCATGTTTATTGGTGTTTTGCATTTGACTAAAAATATCAGCCTGTGCGTTTTGGGTATTTTAGATGCTATAAAACGTTTTTCTAATATCAGTAAGGAAACAGAAAAAGTGCCGGTTATCCTTTAAGTGATTTTGGTATTTTGAACTGTAAAGCTTTTTTAGTGAGCATGTAATTCATGGGATCCAAACTTGGTACGGACTAATTATATCAAATCACTTGACTGGATCACTCAGCCGAAACTGAGTGTAAAAATAGTAACTCAACTTGCTCATTTTGTCTTTGCTATTGGTGAAAAGTAACAGATGAGAATGAATATTGAAAAATGTAGAATGTTAAAAGGCAGGTGGATTCCTTTTTGTTCTGTTTCCCAGTTAGATGAGTGTGTGTATATTACAGGCTCTAACTTTGTACTGTGTGAAGGCTGGCGTTTTTTATGAAGTTCATTTCACTGTTTACGGACCGGTGTGCCACATGCAAAATGGCGGACGCATTTACGTATCTTGCAAAAGCCAACGGGAGTGCTTTTCCGCCACGGTTTCGACACCGGCGGCGGTTTAGTTTTTTTTATGTACACATTTTATAAATATCTCACATTACTGAAACCGATTTTAATCTACATACACATTTATAAATAGCTCACATTTCGCGTTTTTTTAAACATTAACTGTCAAACACTGATTCTTCATCGGTCGAAAAAAAAAATCAGCAACAGCGCCACCAATAGCACCGAAGGCCTGCCCTCCAAACGTCGTTTCCAAATACAGTACGGTACTGTATTGTAAAATAACTCAATTATACACGATTGAGTATGTCTAAACGTGTTTTTTTTGCATGGTTGCTGATAAAAGTATATCTAAACAACGGCAAAATGTCACTCTGTGTAAATACGAGCGGCTTTCTGAGTGCAAAACGAAAAGACTTCCTGGATCTGAAGTGCTGGTGTTGAATGACACCGACGAGAGAACACAAAAAGGTAAATGACGGGCGCATAAATCTTTATCTTTACAAAAAAACTTTATTTATTAACAAGACGCTGCATTTTTTTTGTGTTCAGAATGAGCCAGTGGGAGAAAATCCAGCAACTGGAGATGAAACTTCTGGAGCAGGTGGATTATTTGTATGATGACAATTTTCCAAAATGGACGTCAGGCAAGGTTTGGCCAAATGGATTGGTTAGTCAGACAACGTTCTATCATTCTCCCTTATATTCTGTTTTTTAATAATATTTCTCAAGCAATATCTCATTTTCCAATCCAGATGTAAAACCCTGTTGATGAAAATCTCCTATTGTCGATTTTCCTAATTTTGTCGCATTGTTTCAATTGGGGCACAACCGCTGTTCGTTCGGCCATGATTGTATTTTGTATAACACAGGTGTCAAAGTCAAAGCCCGGGGGCCAAATCTGGCACTCCACATCATTTTTTTGGCCCGTGAAAGCAAATCAAGCATGTCAAGGGCCACGATGCTTGCTAAAGTCCCAACCAATATATGAAATTGTCCAATACAAACCACAATAAAAGTCATTTATTCACAAGAAAATACAGACAGAGACATTTCCACTGAGATCATTGGCGATGACAAACGTAGCGAAGTGCTGGCGCTTCTACAGCAAACTGTCCAAACTTTTCTCAGCACTCACGTCGTCACTTGATGCATCGGCCACCCTCTTCTTGTCGGCGTGCGGCTGCAAGACGGCCACCACGTCGTGATGGCCGAAGTGGACGGCCTCGTCCATCGGTGTGTTCCCCCACCTGCGCAATTGAAGGTCAGATTTTGGTGGAAAAAGTTGGGGAATTTGGAATTGATCTTCCTCTTAGGGTATTTGGACAGAGGGTGTGTGGATTTTTTGTGGACACCTGGACACCCACCTGTCTCTGGGGACCGGGTTGACTTTGCAAGCGTCCAGCAGGAAACGCACCACCTCTGTGTGACCTGCAAGCACAAGTTGATCGACCAACGTTGGCCACGCTCTTTCTTTGGCTTGCTGTTGGACTGGTGAGCATGCTCGATCGGGTTTGTGTCTTGTTTGTCTTTTTTTCCTGCTTAAAACGCATTACCACACATGGTCTTTTTTGTGTGCTAAAAACACCTTACTATACTAGATTGTTTTTTGTTTTTTTTTTCGGTTAAAAATGCCTTACTATACTACGTCGTTTTTCTTCAGCTAAAAACGCCTTACTCTATACATGGTCGTTTTTTTTCGTGTCAAAAACTCCTTACTACACATGGTCGATTTTTTTTCGGGCTAAAAACACCTTACTTTACATCAGGGGTGTCAAAGTCATTTTTTGCCGCGGGCCACATTGTAGTTATGATTTCCTCTCGAGGGCCGTTATGAGTTTGGGGAACCCATTAAAATGTTTAAATCCCTTCAAATATTACATATAGAGCACACAGCAAATTAATGAATAACTCGTTTTCAAATCTGAAGTCAAGAATAATGACTTTTATTGTGGTTGACATCCAAAAATATGAAATTTTGGCTCAGATTTTAGCAATCATCATGGAATTTAACAAGTTTGATTTGCTTTCGCAGGCCGAAAAAAATGATGTGGTGGGCCGGATTTGGCCCGCGGGCCTTGACTTTGACACCTGTGCTTTACATGGTCATTTTTTTCAGCTAATAAAGCCTTACTATGCATGGTGGTTTTTTCGACTAAAAACGCCTTACTATAAACATGGTAATTTTTTTCAGCTAATAATGCCTTCCTATACGTCTGTGTTAGCTCTCAGTCGTACAGGAGTGGTCCATCGATGAAAAGGTTTCTTCAGCCGTCATCTGTACTTCTTTGCCTTACTATGCATGGTCGTTTTTTTCGCCTAAAAAACACCTTACTATACATTGTCTTTTTTGCAGGTCAAAAACGCCTTATTATACATGGTCGTTTTTTTCGGCTCAAAATGCCTTAATATCCATAGTGTTTTTTTTTTGCCTAAAAACGGCTTACTATACATGCTCTTTTTTGTGGGCTAAAAATGCCTTACTATACATGGTCTTTTTTTTCAGGTCAAAAACACCTTATTATACATGGTCGTTTTTTTCGGCTCAAAATGCCTTAATATCCATAGTGTTTTTTTTTTTTTTTTTTTTTTTTTTGCCTAAAAACGGCTTACTATACATGGTTGTTTTTTTCGGCTAAAAATGCCTTACTTTACATGGTCTTTTTTTTCAGGTCAAAACGCCTTATTATACATGGTCTTTTTTTTCAGGTCAAAAACGCCTTATTATAAATTAAATGTATTATTATTATTATTATTATACATGGTCGTTTTTTTCGGCTCAAAATGCTTTTAGGTCAAAAACGCCTTACTATACATGGTCGTTTTTTCTCAGCAAAAACGCCTGACTATATGGCGGGTATTTTTTGGGGTCAAAAATGCCTTAGTATATATACACATGGTCGTTTTTTTCGGCTAAAAGCGCCTTCCGCCTTACGCCACGGTGGTTTTTTTCGCCGTAAAAAAAGCCTGACTATACATATTATTTTTTTCACCTGAAAACACCTTACTATACATAGTATTTTTTTTGGCTAAAAATGCCCAACTATACATTGTGGTTTTTTTCAGGCTAAAACACCTTACTATACATGGTGTGATTTTTTTCAGGTCAAAAACGCCTTACTTTTCATGGTCGTTTTTTTCGGGCTAAAAACACCTTTTTATACATGATCATCTTTTTCAGCTAAAAATGCCTTACTATACCTGGTTGTTTTTTTTTCCGCGTAAAAACGCCTTACTATACATGGTGGGTTTTTTTCGGGCTAAAAACACATTTTTATACATGGTTGTTTTTTTTGCTAAAAATGCCATACTATAACATGGTCGTTTTTTCCCGGCTAAAAATGCCATGGTGTTTTTTTTAGCCTAAAAATGCCTTACTATATACATGGTTGTTGTTTTTTGGCTAAAAATGCCTTATTATACATGTTTGTTTTTTTCAGTCAAAAACATCGTTTTTTTTCGTAAAAAATCAAAATTGCTAAGGGGAGATGCTGGAGATTGAAACCAGAATATGATACATGCAAAGCAGGCTACTACTGAGCTACATTCCCATTTAATGGGGTAAAGCAGCTCCTATAGATGGTAGTTTTTTTCAGGAAAAAAAAAACGCTTACTATATGTGGTGGGTTTTTTTTCGGCTAAAAACGCATTACTATACATGGTTATTTTTTTTGTTTTTTTTCCATAAAAAAAATCAAGCAATCTAAGTGGAGATGCTGGGGATTGAACCCAGGACATCATACATGCAAAGCACGCACTCTACCACTGAGCTACATCCCCATTAAAATTGCTGAAAAATGCCGTACTAGACATGTTAGTTTTTTTCGGGCTAAAAACACCTTACCATATATACATGGTCGTTTTTTTCACCTAAAAACGCCTTACTATACATGGTTGTTTTTTTTCCAGGCCAAAAACACTTTACTTTCCATGGTCATTTTTTCAGCTAAAAACGCCTTACTATACATGGTTGTTTTTTTCGCCTAAAACGCCTTACTATATCTATACATGGTCGTTTTTTTTCACGTCAAAAACGCCTTAATATACATGGTCCTTTTTTTACGGCTAAAAATGCCTTACTATTATACATGGTCGGTTTTTTTCAGGTTAAAAACGCCTTACTTATACATGGTCGTTTTTTTCGGCTAAAAATGCCTTACTATACATGGTCGTTTTTTTCAACTAAAAATGGCTTACTATACATGGTCCTTTTTTTACGGCTAAAAATGCCTTACTATACATGGTCAGTTTTTTTCAGGTTAAAAACGCCTTACTATATACATGGTCGTTTTTTACGGCTAAAAACGCCTTACTATACATGGTCATTTTTTTCGGCTAAAAACGGCTTACTAAACATGGTCTTTTTTTACGGTTAAACACGCCTTACTATACATGGTCGTTTTTTTCAACTAAAAATGCCTTACTATACATTGTCCTTTTTTTACGGTTAAAAACGGCTTACTACACATGGTCTTTTTTTACGGTTAAAAACGCCTTACTATACATGGTTGTTTTTTTACAGTGAAAAACGCCTTACTATACATGGTAGTTTTTTACGGTTAAAAACACCTTACTATACATGGTCTTTTTTATGGTTAAAAACCTCTTACTATACATGGTCGTTTTTTACGGCTAAAAACGCCTTCCTATACATCGTCATTTTTTTCAGGCTAAAAACGCCTTATACATGGTCGTTTTTTTACAGCTAAAAATGCCTTACTATACATGGTCGTTTTTTTACGGCTAAAAACGGCTTACTACACATGGTCTTTTTTTACGGTTAAAAACGCCTTACTATACATGGTCTTTTTTACGGTTAAAAACGCCTTACTATACATGGTCTTTTTTTACGGTTAAAAACGCCTTACTGTATACATGGTCATTTTTTGGGCTAAAAATGCCTTAATATACATAGTCGTTTTTTTTTCGCCTAAAAACCCCTTACTATACATGGTCGTTTTTTTTGGCTAAAAACACCTACTATACATGTTCATTTTTTTCAGCTCAAAATGCCTTACTAGATATGCACGTTTTTTTTCGGGCTAAAAACACCTTATTATACATGGTTGTTTTTTTCACCTAGACACCCCCTCCTATACATGGTGGGTTTTTTTTTTCATGTCAAAAACGCCTTACTAAAAATGGTCATTCCTTTTTATGCTAAATGCCTGTTTTTTTTCCAGCTCAAAAACACCTTTCTCGTGTGTTCGTGAGGCTTTGAGTGACGGATGTCAAGCGAATGCTGTCATGTTGCGTTTGTGTCCGCTACCCTCAGCCGCAGCCACGTGAAGAGCCGTTCTGGAGTCGTAGTCCCTCTGCTCCATGTCCATGGACGACAAGGCAAACCTGCACGCAGACACGTTGCAGGTTTGCTTTCAGTTTTGTATATTTTACGTTTTTGGCCAAAACAGATTTTCCCAGAATGTCATTTTTATTTAATAATTTTAAAAGATGGGTCGGTTGAAGCCAAAGTGTAGAGGTATAAAAAGCTGTCAGCAGATTTGTGTGAAAAAAAATCAATTGAATGCATCCAGCAGGTTTTTGATCGTCACCAGAAGATATTTTCCATGATTCATTTTTTTTATCTTTGTTTATTTTTCTTCAGATTTTAATATTTAAAAAAATATCAGTCAATTTGACCTTGACTGTTTATTCTTCCCTCTCTTAAAATAAATAAAATTAAAAAAAGTCCTGGGGAGATTTCGCATCTCAATTTTCCAACCTTACAACACGGGTCAGTTTGACCCAAATACAGTGATAACTCGGTTTACGAACCCCTTGGCTTCCGAACTTTTCGCCTTATGAACTTTTCGGTTTACGAACGTTAAATTTATGAAAACTTTACCTTGGCATACAAACTTTTTTCGTACATGGAGCTGCCTCAATGACTGATGTGTCTTTCGCGAATTAGCCCGTTCTTCTAACAACAAATTAGCAGCCGACTGTTTTTGTCCTCTATTCCCCGCCCCCGGTCTTCGGTTAAAGCCACGTGATTGGTCAAGAAGGCAGCAGTGAGAGGAGGTGGTTTAAACATTAAAGAGACAGGTAGACGACGAGAATTTCAGTTCAAAGGCAAAGTGTAGACTGCAAGGTTAAAATATCCCATCAATCAGGCTCCACAAACAACCCGCACAAGCCATCTGTGCACTTGATGCAAAAAGCTATCAACCCAGCTAAACAGAACACAATCGATGAGGAACTCGATAAAATTATCACAGAGAAAGCACCTACAATTCCTCAAGATGGTGAAAGGTTACGTTCCTCATCAAGTGTTTAATACTGATGAAACCAGTCACTCCATTCCATCAAGCCATCAACAACCATCACGATGGTAACTAAAATGACTTTATTATACAATACAGTTTATTTCTTTAATTATAATACCGTAGCACATTACTTATACGTAAAATAAGGTATATTTTGTGTAGTTTTAAGGCTTAGGAAAATAGAAAATTATGTTTTATGGGAACGGATTATTCTCATTTTAATGGTTTCCGATGGGAAATTAATTTTTGGGATACACACTTTTCGCCTTACACACTGTCTGGGAACCAATTAAGTTCGTAAGCCAAGGTATCACTGTAGTTAAATTGTTGCTAATCAGGTCAATTTGACCAGAAAGGATTTACCATTTCCACTTTAAAACACACAGGTCCATTAGGCATGTAGGTTTTAAAATTTGAAATGACACGGGTCAATCTGACCTGAGTGTTTTTACCATTTAAAAATTAAAAAAAAAAACAATGTCAATTTGGTACCCAATATTTTTCATATTTTTTTAACGTAAAAATATTATTGGCCATTTTTTTTCAAAGGAGCGACTGCGTTTGTGGTTCTTCACCTCCTGAGTGCGGAGACGTCTCCTGTGTAGGCGGCAAACAGCAAGTTAATGACAGACTTGACCTGAAGACACAAACCACAGTCACAATTGTTCATTTTGGACTTCTTTCTTCACACGGCGCCAAGCCCGCGCCAACCCAAAAGCGGCGACCTTTGACCTTCCCTTGGACAACCTGTAAAGCTCTTGAAAAACCACAAATTCTATTGAAGCATTCTGCCTGTCGGCTTGCCATGTCAATTTGCATTGGGTCATTCATTGTTATGCCCTCCTTGGCCATTGGGGGGCAGCATAACACAAACATACAGCAGTTTGGATGAGGCAATACAAAACGGAGTCCCATTTTCAGATGGGATGTTAATGTTCATTTAAATTAGGATATTATGTCAACATCTAGCCGATTTGAAACTTTAAATTGTATCAAGTGTAGCCAAATCAAGCAACTGCACATTGGTTATTTTATAGTTTCATCTTTAAAATTTGGTCCCCACGATTCAAATGCCTCACACACACCATATCAAGTCCCCACCATGCAGCAAAATTGTGTATAAGTGCGCATGCGTGTGTGCCTCAGCAGGCGTGGGTATGTGTTTTGTTTGAAATTTGGTCCCCACAGGCCAAAGCCCTCAGTAAATTAGTCCCCACCATGCATCAAAATTGTGTATGCGCAAGTGCGGGTGTTTGTGTGTGTGTTTTATTTTTGAAATTTGGTCCCTACAAGGGCAAAGGCCTCACACACAAAGTCCCCACCATGCAGCAAAATTATGTATGCGTGTGTCTGGTCTGTGCCAGTGGGTATATATACCCATATATATACCCATATATATACCCATATATATACCCATATATATACCCATATATATATATATATATATATATATATATATATATATATATATATATATATATATATATATATATATATATATATATATATATATACACAGGTACAGGTAACATCAGACTTACAACCAGCTTGATTTACGACCACCCCTACTTAAGACCACGACCTCCTGACCCACCAGAGGCGGGAGTTTGCGAGTCATTTAGCCTCCGAGTCTCTATTCAACATTTTGAATGGATTTCGACTTACAACCAGCTTGACTTACAACCACCCCTACTTAAGACCACGACCTCCTGACCCATTTTTTTAAATTTAATTATAAACCTGGCACCGCAACGCACTAGCAGGCCTGCAACCCGTATGATAATTTTGGCCAGCCAGCCAGCATCTCACTGTCACACAGCAATCAACTGTGTGATGGCACCAGAGGCGGGAGTTTGCGAGTCATTTAGCCTCCGAGTCTCTATTCAACATTTTGAATGGATTTCGACTTACGACCAGTTTGACTTACGACCATTTGGTAAAAAGGAACTCGGTCTTAAGTCGGATGTTGCCTGTATATACAGTAAAGTCTCGTTATATCGATATCGGATATATCGATAGTCCCGGTTATATCGATACTATTTCTATGCACGCACGGACAAAATTACATGCAAACAGGTTCGGATATATCGATAGTCCCGGTTATATCGATATTTTTTCGGACTCCTTTGAATATCGATATAACGAGACTTTACTGTACATATATACAGTATATACATAAGGTATATATCTGCCACAGTCAAAGAAAGAAATGCAGAACATGATGGAAGTTACAACAGTGACTTTTATGTAGACATTCTGTACAAGGTATACTCATGTGGACAAACAAAAAGAAAACCAAAGACAAAAATAAAATAAATGATGAACATGGAAATGGAGGGTTGATTCATTCAACAATTCCTAATTATTGATTTTTTTTTCATTTTAAAAAACCCTACATTTCCATTGTACAGACAACCGAAAGACACAAATCAACAAACAGAACATGTAACATGGTACAAATCTGTGATTTGACATAAGTGCCATACAAATTATAGAGAAAAAAAAAGTCCACGCAAACAGTGAGGATGAAAAGTTGAGAAACCAAACCAAAGTATTGAAAATTAGTCGGTCGGTTTATTAAAAAAAATCATTTTGGAAATTAACCGCTAATGATTACAAGCCATTAAAACAAGGACGTCTTCCCAAAGACGTCCCATCAAATTCTTTTCAAATCAATCTTTTTGTCCCGCACAAAAAAAAATTCACCAAAAACGGTCACAAGAGCCTGTAAAAAAACGACCCACAACGACACAATAGCAGCAGCGTGAAGTGAAAATTGGTGAAAAATCAGCACGACCCGACCTTTCCGTTTTCCAAAGTCTTGCTGATTGCAATAGTGAGAGATTGAGGACCTATCGTGACTGACGGATGACGCTCGACGCGCACCTGAGGAATAACACTAACCTGAGAGAATACTGATGAAAAAGGAGTTAGCTCCGCCCCCCCCCCCCCCCAAAAAAAAAAACGACATTATGTACCCCCATCCACCCTTAAAAAGAGTTCAGAGGAATCTCTATAATACAATACAGAATGCGCCTGAGTATGAGGTACCTCAGCTTGCATCATAGCTGAGAATGACTCCTAATCTTTCTCTTCAACTCAAAATCGATGCTGATCTCGAATTTAACAGATAAATCGGACATGAAAATAATCAATGGGGAATTTTACAGTAGAGAGGGCTGCATTCCCATCCAAACAAGTGCTATGCGTTTTTGAAGTCAGTATGTATTCCCCCCCCACCCCCCACGGCAAAACGTGTACCGCGGCTCAATAAAGTTTAGCGAATACCGCTGGAGGATATTAGCAAACCCAAATGCCCCCGCACACAAAGATTAGCTAGCGTGTTGAATTTCCCATTGAATGAGCAAGCAGTTCGTCCGCCATTTTTTTTGTTGTTGTTGACAACCTTTCAAAAGTTGATTTTACCATTTAAAAAAATAATAATAATAATATTGACGCGCTAGGTTGACTCAACTGAGAACACCCTGTTCCGATTTTCTGTGAATCACTGAGTACGCCATTTTAATATCAACGCGCACGCTCGCCATTGTTTAAAATAGTAGCTTGTAGCAAGCGTGTCAGAAAGTGACGGCGTCGCGTACGCGCTAAGGCAACTAGCGGGTCGGTATGAAAACAAATAAAGGAGAGAGTAACATATCCCATTTGTGGATCACAAATTAATGAATAAACAAACAAAAACAAACACGGTAGTAACGGCTTCATAAACTATAAATAGTCCTCCAAGCGGCATAAATATTTGAGGGTGGCGATATATTTTGCGGCTACGACTTATTCGCTGACGTTGTCCATCCTATAGACTACAGTGGTGGAGGTATCCTGGTGCGATTCGGTGGGCGAGACTTTTTTCCAAAAGGGGGCTTTCAGGGCGAGCTCCTGTTGGAGGCTTTCATAGTCCATGGGTCCCCGGAATGGCTGCGGTGTCAATCCACAGGAATAACACGTTAGTTAGAAAATCGGAGACGGGGGGAAAAAAAGGGGGGGGGGTGACGTGATCCGTCCCGCCCTCAGCTAGCATCCGCGGAGCATTCACGGAGCTTCAATTTGGTCGAGTAGAAAAAATAAACCCATAAAGAAACCACGAAGAAAACATGAAGTCGGGTGAATATTTTAAGAACGGAACGATGTGGACACTGTGCGAATCGTTTATAGCACAGGTGTCAAAGTCAAGGGCCGGGGGGCCAAATCTGGCCCGCCTCAGCATTTTATTTGGTCCGCCAAAGCAAATCAAAGTTGTGAAATTCCATGCTCATGTATTGAGCTAGGTAGCTAGTGAGCGATCGAGCTAGCTAGCGAGAGATCGAGTTAGCTAGCTGGCTAATCCCTTACACCACAAATTCCATGCTCATCCATCGAGCTAGATAGCGGTTAAGATAGCTAGCGATCAAGCTAGCAAGCAAGCTAGCGATCAAGTTAGCGATCAAGTTGGCAATCAAGCTAGCGGTCAAGCTAGCTAGTGATCAAGCTAGCTAGCGATCAAGGTCGCTAGCTAACGATCAAGCTAGCTATCAAGCTAGTGGTCAAGCTAGCGAGTGATCAAGCTAGCTAGCAAGGTAGCGATCAAGTTAGCAATCAAGCTAGCTATTGATCAAGCTGGCTAGCTAATGATCAAGCTAGCTATCAAGCTAGTGGTCAAGCTAGCTAGTGATCAGGCTAGCTGGTGATCAAGCTAGCTAGCCATCAAGTCAGCTAGCTCGTGATGAAGTTAGCTAGATAATAATCAAGCTGGCTAGCTAGTGATAAAACCTAGCGATAATGCTAGTTAGCAATCAAGCTAGTTACATCACGACTAAGCTAGCTAGCGATCAAGCTAGGTAGTGATCTAGCGAGCTAGCGAACTAATTTGTGAAATTCCACGATGCTAGCTAAAGTCCGTACCAAAATTACAAATTGTCTCATGTAAACCACAATAACAATCATTATTATTGACTTCAAATTTGTAAAGTACTTCTTTATTAATTTGTTGTGCGTTTATATGTAACGTGGAGGGGATGAAACATTCTAATGGCTTCCCCAAATTCATAACAGCCTCCCGAGAGGAAACCGTAACTACAACGTGGCACGCGGCAAAAAAATGACTTTGACACATCTGGTCTATAGCGTGTTTTCAAACGTTTATGGGCGGTTAGCATGTGCGCGCACACTCGGGAAGAGGCTCGGGGTGGGTTAAGTGGAGGGTGTTGCGTGTCCTTACCCGCTGTTCTCCTCCCTCCCGACGAGGATCGTGTTTCTTGGCAAAGTGCCTCAAGTTATCGTAGTTGTGGAAATTAAAAAGTTCCACCAGGTCCTGCAAAGCAAACGAAAGATTGGACAACCATTCTCGTCATCATTTGAATTGGCGTGAATAAATAATCTGGGACGGCTCCCAGACACGCACGCGAAGTTTAATTTCTAATAATAATAGTAATAATAATAATAATAATAATACATTTCATCTATAAGCACCTTTCAAAACTCTGAAGGTCACTTTACTCAAAGGATAAATTTTGCAGCGGGTGAGCAGCGGCCACACGCGCTAGCGTTCACTCAACCCGGAAGTAACTCAAATAGATGGAAAGCTAGATAGCTAGCTAGCTAATAGATAGCTAATAATAATAATAATAATAATAATACATTTAATTTATAGCACCGGCAGCCACACGCGCCAGCGTTCACTCAACCCGGAATTGACTCTAATAGATAGAAAGCTAGCTAGATAGCTAATAATAATAACAAGAAAAATAACAATAGCAATAACAATAATACATTTAATTTATAAGCGCCTTTCAAAACTCTCAAGGAGACTTTACAGTCACAGGGTAAATTTTGCAGCGGGTGAGCAGCGGTAGCCACACGCGCCAGCATTCACTCAACCCGGAAGTAACTCAAATATATAGAAAGCTAGCTAATAATAATAATAATAATAATAATAATAATAATAATAATAATAATAATAATAATAATACATGTAATTTATAAGCGCCTTTCAAAACTCTCACGGTCACTTTAGAGTTACAGGACAAATTTTGCAGTGGGTGAGCAGCGGCAGCCACACGCGCCAGTGTTCATTCAACCCGGAAGTAACTCAAATAGATAGAAAGCTAGCTAGCTAGTTAATAGATAGCTAATAATAATTTTATAATACATTTTATTTACAAGCGCCCATCAAAACTCCCCAGGTCACCCCACAGTCACAGGACCAGTTTTACTGTGGGTGAGCAGCGTTCGCTCAACCAGGAAGTAACTCAAATAGATAGAAAGCTAGCTAATAATGATAATAACAATACTTTTAGTAACAAATCGGATTAGTCAGTTTCCCAAGGGCACTGTGGCACTTGCCCAACTAGGACAAAAAGTTATTTCAGTGTCTTGTCAAATGAATGGAGATATTTGGTGACTTTTGTTGCCTAGCGTTAGCTAGCGCGCAGCGTACAGAGACGCTAACGTTTGAGGAGTTTGACATTGAGGTACGTCGGCGTTTTCCCGAAGGCGCGTCCAACGTTCGTCCTACTGGCGAGTGGCATCGTACCGTGCAGAACTGAATCCCTCGGACCGAGTTGCCCAGTTTGTCCAAGGGCGGCGACCAGCACATGATGCCCATCACGTTGGGGACCACCAGCAGGATGCCGCCCGCCACGCCCGACTTAGCCGGCAGACCAACCTAGCGTGGCAAAATAACAACAACAAAAATAATACAAAAATTGAACGCTAACTTTCGGCTGAGACCCGGCGCATGCCGCCACTCGTTTCTGGGCGTGTCGGAATGATCGGAATCCAGTTTCAAGCGCTCGACGTGGAATGTGTAGAACCACGTGACAGACGGTCGCCATTCTGGAGGATGTGCAGAAGATGACTAGCTGACATTTTAGAGATACATTCTGTTACATTTGTATCTCAGGAGCAGCGCAAGTATCTCCGGGTCAATTTGACCCATTGTATTGACCCGTGACCTGTAATATGTTCCATGGTTTATAAATTATATGTTATATGTTGTTAACTAAGCCTGTAAACGTGTGACTTTTAACACTGCTGCGCTCTTTTTGAAATGGGTCAATTTGACCCGTTGTGCAAAAATGTTTTTGTGGTTTCTAAATCATACCGTTCTTAACTAAGCTTGTTGTACACATGTGACTTAACTCTCCCCCCACCACTTTCTAAATGGGTCAGTCTGACCCGTTGTCAAAAACGGTCTCTTTGGTTATAAATCATGTTGTAAACTGAGCCTGTAAACATTTGACTTTAAACTCTTTCCCCCTTTTTTAATGGGTCAATTTGACCCGTCATCAAAAATGTTCTAGTGGTTTATAAATCGAATCGAACAAAGCCTGTCAACGTGACTTTTAAGTCTCCTCTTTTTGAAATGGGTCAATTTGACCCGTTGTCAAAAAATGTTTTTGTGGTTTCTAAATCATACCGTTGTTAACTAAGCTTGTACACATGTGACTTAACTCTCCCCCCACCACTTTCTAAATGGGTCAGTCTGACCCGTTGTCAAAAACGGTTTCTTTGGTTATAAATCATATTGTTGTTAACTAAGCCTGTAAACATTTGACTTTAAACTCTTCCCCCCTTTTTTAATGGGTCAATTTGACCCGTCATCAAAAATGTTCTAGTGGTTTAAAAATCGAATCGAACAAAGCCTGTCAACGTGACGTTTAAGTCTCCTCTTTTTTAAATGGGTTAATTTGACCCGTTGTCAAAAACGTTCTCATTGGTTAAATCGTATTGTTAACTCAGCTTGTACAAGTGTGACTTTAATCCCCACCCCCTTTTTAAATGGGTCAATTTGACCCGTGGTCAAA
The DNA here is from genome assembly GCF_051943395.1 of Hippocampus bargibanti. Lineage (NCBI taxonomy): Eukaryota > Metazoa > Chordata > Actinopteri > Syngnathiformes > Syngnathidae > Hippocampus > Hippocampus bargibanti. The sequence goes on along the minus strand of NC_142741.1, from coordinate 6,678,649 downwards.
AATGTTCTCGTGGTTTATAAATCAGATCATTGTTAACTAAGCTTGTACAAGTGTTACTTTAATCCCCCTTTTTTATGGGTCAATTTGACCCATTGTCAAAAACACTAATGGTCTATAAATTGCATCGTTACCTAAGCTGGTAAACGTGTGACTTTTAACTCTTCCCCCACCCCTTTTTAAATGGGTCAATTTGACCCATTGTCAAAAACGTTTTCATTGGTTATAAATCGTATATTTGTTAACTGAGCGACATGTGACTTTTAACTCCCCCCCACCCTTTTTTAAACGGGCCAATTTGACCCTTTGTCAAAAACTCTCGTGGTTTATAAATCGTACCGTTGTTAACTAAGCTTGTAAATGTGTGACTTTTAACTCTTCCAATGCCCTTTTTTAAATGGGTCAATTTGACCCGTTGTCAAAAAACGTTCTCATGGTTTATAAATCGCATGGTTGTTAACTAAGCTTGTAAACGTGTGACTTTTAACTCTTCCCCCACCCCTTTTTAAATTGGTTAAAATGTAATGTATTATTATTATTATTATTAATTTGACCCGTTGTCAAAAACCACTGGTGTTTTAAAAATTGTACCGTTGTTAACTAAGCTCGGAAACGTGACTTTTAACTCTGCCGCCACTCCTTTTTAAATGGGTCAATTTGACCCGTTGTCAAAAATGTTCTTATGGTTTATAAATCATATCGTCGCTAACTAATCCTCAAAACATGTCAGTTTTAAATCTGTTTTTTTCCGCCTCCTTTTTAAATGGGTCAATTTGACCCGTGACGCAAACATCAAAGTCATACAACGGCTCGTTTTATACTTACGTGGAAGGCAAACTGTCCGGAGAAATCGTACATGCCACATGAATGCATGAGGCTAAGGGTGTTCCTGACGGCCTCGGGGCTGAGGACGCGCTCGCCCGAGATGGGGCAGATGCCGCCGTTGGCCAGCGTGGCCGCCATCACACTAGCGCTCTCGCAGTTCACCTCGATGGAGCATAGCTGAAAAGGGGGCCGGGGAGGGAAAAAAAAGAAAAAAATAGTGATACCTTGGCTTACGAACTTAATTGGTTCCCAGACAGAGTGTGTAAGGTGAAAAGTGTGTATCCCAAAAATTAATTTCCCATAGGAATCCATTAAAATGAGAATAATCCATTCCCAGGTCCCCAAAAAACATATTTTTCTAATTTTCTAAGCCTTATAACTACACAAAATATACCTTATTTTATGTATAATAAATGTGCTATGGTATTATAATTAAATAAATAAACTACTATATAATAAAGTTGTCTTATTTACCTTTGTGATGGTCGATGGCTTGATGGAATGGTGTGGCCGGTTTCATCAGCATTAAACACTTGATGAGGAGCATAGGCTTCTTTCACCATCTTGAATAATGATCCCTTGTAGGTGCTTTCTCTGTGATAATTGTATCTAGTTCCTCATCAATTGTGTTTTGTTTAGCTGGGTTGATAGCTTTTTGCATCAAGTGTACAGATGGCTTGTGCGGGTTGTTTGTGGAGCCTGATTGATGGGATATTTTAACCTTGCAGTCTACACTCTGCCTTTGAACTATCAAAGTTGAAACTCTTTCAGTGTCGTCTGCCTGTCTCTTTAATGTTTAAACCACCTCCCCTCACTGACCAATCACGTGGCTTTAACCGAAGACTGGGGGCAGGGACTAGAGGCAGCCATTTTGTTGGAAGAATGCCTCAATGAGTGAACGACACATCACTCATTGAGGCAGCGCCGTGTTTGAAAAAAGTTTGGATGCCAAGGTAAAAGTTTCATAAATTTAACGTTCGTAAACCGAAAAGTTAGTAAGCCAAGGGGTTCGTAAACCGAGGTATCACTGTATATTGTTTTATTATGTTGCTAAAGTCCAACAAAACTTGCTGTTCAAACGATCGCCAAATAGAAAGTGAAAACAAAATGTCCGCCGAGAACAAATTCGGTTGTAAATGAAGCATAAGTGATCCCACCTGGAAGTAAAGGTCCAGCACAGACGTCATATCTGTCCCCTCAGGAAAACACTGTGGAGGAGGAAAAGGAATGTGTCTTTAGACAAAAAATGCGACTGTTGTGTATGTTACAGGTCAAAATGAGAATACAAAATAAAAGTGACGCAACATCGTCCCTTTGTCCTTATCGCCATTGTTTTAATGGGCACTTCCTGTTCTGGCCTTGAAGGTGTGACGGGCAAACACAACAAAATAATATGACAACACCCGCATGAAAACGGTGGTATTATCAAAACATAATAAATCAAGAGGAACGAACAAACGCTGAAGCTGCCCGTAACACCCTCTGGTCGTTACGGTAGCGTTTAATTAAATGTGCCTTCAAAATAAGATATGCCGCAAATACATTTTCCTTCACATTGTAACTTCCCAAAAACATTTTTTTTTTTAATTATCCACTGCCATTCAGAAATTTATTCGGGAATTGAAAATATGACATTGAGCGCCATTCCGCAATTTGTTCGGGTTGTTTTTTTCTTGTTTGGGTGCCGATAAAGCGCTGGTAATGTTTTTTGCCCTTCCACAAGGGGCAGCATTTGCCTTTTTTTGTCCATGTTAGCGCTTTGTTCCAGCTAGAGATGTTGTTAAAGTGCAATATAAACCAATATTGCATTGCCTTTTGTACTGCCGCCCCCATTTCAAGCTCACATAACTCCAGACCCATATCATTTAGGAATTAACTGTTTTTCTGGTGAGGTTTCTTACGCTGTATTGAATGTTTATGTTATCCTAAAAGTAAATATTCTGTGGGTCATGGAATTTGAGTGACAATGACAAAAACCCTGGCATTGGGGTGGACATTTTTGTACATCGTCCGGCAGTGAATTAGTTAATTTTTTATGGCTAATTTTACTTTTTCCCTTTTGAATCAGACTACCGAAAAGTGCTGAGCTTTTCCGCTTCCCGCATTACAAAAGGAGGTCAAACCTTTTTTTCTTTCAAGTAGTAGCCGATGGCAAAGTTCCTGTCTCCTGAGTCACGCTCCGACTGGAATCTGTTACACAAACACAGCACGGCCATTACTCTGCTATCAATTGTGTGTGTGTGTGTGTGTGTGTGTGTGTGTGTGTGTGTGTGTGTATACGTGTGTGTGTGCTTATATGGAAATTCCCCCGTTGCTCCCTCTCCCTCCCTCATGTGGGTCCCACATGTGTACAGTGCAGCTTCATGTAACCATGTGACCAATACATTTAAAGGACAACCAACACCATTTTTTTGTTTCCTAACCGACATCAGAAAAACGCTTTATAGCATCTAAAATACCCAAAACACGCAGGCTGATATTTTTAGTCAAATGCAAAACACCAATAAAATAACTTAAAGTGTCCCAAAACTGCCACAAAATAAGCTGGGCAGATTCGGAAAGTCCCTCCCCCTTGTTCATGACATCACGCCAGGATACTCCTTCACAAACTGCCTTGCTCCAGAATCAAAACAATGGTATCAGAGTTAAGATTCGGAGAAGATTCTTTCTTGTTACTCATCCAGTTATGAATATGATTCAAATAGTTCTGAAGAGGAAAGCATAAATGTTTGCAATGGATTAAAGAAGTCCTTCCGTATCAATTCAAGCCATCTGGACTCCAATGTAGCGTCCAAAAAAATGCACAAGATGACGCAGAAGCTTTGGAAATAGGCTGATTTGTCCACTGGGAATTTGTGTAAACTTACACCTTCTTTATGCGTGTTACCGCAATTGGCTGCGACACACAACGATTCACCATCGCATTATTTATGTAGTTTTCCTTCTAATTTCGCGATCAACAAGGTGTTTTCAGACGGAAAAAAAAGTACCCAAAATGCATTGTGTCGCTTTCTCGATCACGGGCGTTCCCTCCGTGACGTCACTTAAGGGATCGTCATCAACTCAAAAACAAGACTTCCTGAATATTAAGCGTGAGTCTTAAAACGTAAAATATAGCTATATGCGGTGGAATCGTTGTAAAATGCGTTCAGTAGAAGTCATCTGAAGTGATTTTACAAATTACAAACACAACTTGTCCGGGTGTGTCGGTTGTCCTTTAATACAGTCAAAGCCGGGTTTTCAACCATAATCCGTTCCAGAAACCTGTTGGAAAACTGATTTGGTGGAAAATCGAAAACATTTCCGATGATAATCAATGTCATCAATGTCTTCTTTGCTTTTTAAATCCCCGCCAAACACATTTGCTTTTTAACTCATTCGCTGCCGTTCCCGAATTTATTTGGGAATTGAAAATATGACATCCCGAATCCAGATTTTTTTCGGTTTAGTTTTTTTATTGTTTGGGTGCCTATAAAGCACTGGCCATGGCCTCTGGCAATGTTTTTCCCTCCCACGAGGGGGGCAACATTTGTCTTTTGGACAGCCGCCCCCATTTCAAGCTTAGATAACTCGAGAATCATATAACTTAGGAATTAACTTTTTTTGGACGAAAGAAGAGATTCTAAGATTTCTGAATTGAATGTTTATGTCGTCCTGAAACTCAATATTCTGTGGATCCTGCAATTTGAGTGAAAATGACAAAAACCCTGCCACTGGAGTGGACACTTTTTTTGCACATGGTCTGGCATTGAATGAGTTAATAAAAAACTTTATTCAACAACATTAATGTGTCGATCACAATGAGAAGCGACACCAGGAAGTGATGTTGAAAGAAGCAGAAGAGAGTCGAGTGGTGCATTCAGGTGCACTCAGTTTGCTCGAGACCGCATTTACGGTTGTAAACCGAAACATAAAAAATCTAATATTTTGGGGCGAGAAACGAAACGTTCGAAAACCCAGTTTTGACTGTATTTGTACAATGCATTTGAATACAAATGGATATGTGTGCATGTGGATGTGATTCACAAGAGAAACACGGACGCCAGTTCATTTAGCGGTTAGCCATTTTTCAGTGACTTACGTGGCGTTGCTGAACCCAACATACTCGTTTCCCGCCATGTCCTTCAAGAAGTTCATGACCTGATGGGAAACAAGCAAACTTGTTAGGCCATTTTTTTCCCAACAACAACTCGGATCGGCACGTGATTATACTTACATAGTCAAATTTTTCCGCGTTACCTTCACCTTGCTGAGGGAAAAAGAAAAAGAAAAAAAAGCAGTTACACGTCTTTTTTTTCTCTTGCTTTCGAACAGGTGAAATGTTTGTTACAGTCAAAAAAAAATTATCATAACACTAGGCGTGCTAAAGAATGAGCAGATGTGAACAGATGTTTTCCAAACAGGTGTCAAATCACATATAGGTTAAAGAGAATGACTACAGATCGAGTTGAAGGTGACAAGAGATCCAAATTGTTGGCGGTCGCGGACAGACGGGCGGGAGTGGGCGAGGGGGACTTTCGGTTGATGTGTTATGTACCGGTTAGACAAATAAAAATGTGTATGGATTCAAATGATATGGGATTAAATGCAAGAAAAGCTGCTCATTACAGTAATACCTCAGCTCCCGAACTTAATTGGTTACCAGAAAGTGTGTAAGGCGAAAAATTCATCTGCCAAACATTGTTTTCCCATAAGAAACCATTAAAATGAGAATAATCCGTTCCCAGGTCCCTATACAACATATTTTTCGACTAAATAAGCCTTAAAACTACACAAAATATACCTTAATTTATGTATAATAAATGTGCTATTGGAATGTAATTAAAGAAATATACTGTATATTACCCCCACTCCCCCCGGTAATAGGCCAGTCGTTAGTCAGGAATGTAGGAACAATCAGTGGGGCCACAGGGAGGGGTCCCCTGCCCCCCCCCAACCTGAGAGTAGGGACCTATCATAGCTGTGTCCGGAGCCACCATGCTAGCTGCTTTTCATTCATGCAAAACAACAGACGTTTTTCAACCTCTTCTATTGCCTGAGACCGTTGCTGAGACAACACAGAAACAGCCTTAGCCACACGTAGCAATGGTCGTCTTCGCATACTGGTAGTGTGGGATGCTAAGTCACACAAACGCGCACCTCGGTGTTTTTTGATGATCTCCTTCTGCTTCTTTGTCCTCTTCGGCTTAACATTAGCCTGTGGTGGGGTCTTTTTCGGTCCCAAAAATCTCAAAAGTACTCCACTCAATAACATACCATGTCTGCACCCAAAGAAAGGGGGTGACTAAAACTAGTCCGCCAGCCACCGTGGCGCTGTGTGGTTTGGTTCGTCCGCTGAAAACTAGTTTGTTAGCCAAGACTACATGCTCGCGAATTTAATGTTCGTGAGGCGAAAAGTTCGTGAGTTAAAGCGTTCGCAAGCCGAGGTATCATTGTATATGATTGTTGTCACATTAAAAAAAAATCATAGCAGGTAAATTCAAAAAAAAAAAAATTGTACCGTAATGGGGGGCGGGGCTATGCTGCCGATAACAACTTCGAGAACATTGCACCAAGTCCAAACTGGACCACCGTCGATACGCCGTACCTGTCACATTTTGGTTTGCGACCAACGGGTGGCAGTGAGGGGCCCCCGCCTGCAACTGCACAGGTGTTGATCGTTTTAAATCAGTCGCAGTTTAAAAGGACTCCTGGCACGACCATTCACGGTCTGGTCATGGTTTCGTCTTGTCATGTTTAACTCATGGTTTTGTTTGCTACTTTGGACCTTTCTGTTCTGACACATTGGTCGTTTGAGATTTTTGTCCCTGCTAACTTCTTTTCATACAATTTGTCAAATACACCCTGTTCCTCCCTTCCTGACTGCTTTTTTTGTCCACCACCACCTTGCAAAATCATGACAGTTTTTTTTTACAGATTTCGTTTTTTCCAAATCCAAATAAAAACTTTTGAAACTCGACACCGGAACGGCGCAGAAGAAATTGAAAACAAAACATATACGGATGGAGTTTCACTACAAAGGATTTCTACGGGCTGATTGGAGAAGAGCAGGAAGAGGAGGAAAGGGGAGGGGGTGTTTAGGGGTCGTCGGAAAGGGGGGGGGGGGGTGTGAGGAGAAAGATATGGAAAAGGAAGAAAAAATTACCAACGTGTCATTTGACCTGCGGCAGCAGTCATTATTTCCCACTGTTCCTAAGTCTGGAAAATATGCAACATACAAAAACAGCAACAGTATGTAGCCTTCAAGCACCACTGAACACTTTTTTTTTGGGGGGGGAGTGTGGGGAATGGGGGTTACGGCCATGGCAAACCCGTAGATTTGCCCGCTGAAATTAAAAATGAGACATATGCAAAAAAAATTGACTTCAGTTCGCTTCCCCGCGGAATGCTTGGCTGTTCATCAATTGCGATGCTAAATTGCCAAATGAATCGGCGATGTCATGTGACCGTACGCAACTCGCCACGGTTACAGGAACGCCGCCTTTGAGTGACGGCTGAACGTCACTCGAAAGCAAGTCATAGCCATCGACTCGTGGGTATTTGTTTTTCTGTAGGGATGGCCTAGACTAGCGGCTTGCTGATGAAGTGCTGCATCCGTGAGTGAAAACACACGGGAAAAGGTTCAAGTTGTATGAATATTTTTTCAAGGCACTGTATGCCAAATGCCAAGTCAATCTTTCTGGAGGGGAGTTGGGGAGTTATGTGCTTTACATTTCGCACTCGCTTTTTTCGACTTAGGATTCAGTCAAAGATGTCAAAGTTGAGGCACGGGGGCCAAATCTGGTCCACCACATCATTTTATTGGGCCGGCGAAAGCAAATCAAACTTGGAAAATTCTATGCTCAGCTATCGAGCTAGCTAGTGATCAAGCTAGCTATCGGTCGAGCTATTTAAAGATGGAGCTAGCTAGCGATCGAGCAAGCTAGCGATCAAGCTAGCTGGTGGGTCAGATTCCATGCTGCTTGCTTGCTAAGTAGTGATGGGAATTCGGGCTCTTTCGGCTACCAAATGGCTCTTTAATTTTTTTAAATAAATTAATTTACTCCCAAAAATAATGTAAAGTCTCGTTATATCGATATCGGTTATATCGATAGTACCGCTTATTACGATACTATTTCTATGACCGCAAGGAGAAAATTACATGCACGCAGGGTCGGATATATCGATAGTCCCGGTTATATCGATATTTTTCGGACTCCCGAGAATATCGATATAATGAGACTTTACTGTATATGTAAAACGAATTTCTAATGTAAAAAAAGTACAATATATTATTTTTTATTCATATGGCTCCCTATTCCAAGAGGACACATCCCTATTCCTACACATCACTATTGCTAAATTCTGACCCCAAATTCCAAACCTCGCCGACATTCATTCAACAGCTTCCCGATTAAAAAATAAATAAATAAAAATCAACAACCACGTCGAGATACGGCTGTCGTTGTCTTGTCGGCTAGTATAGTTGCCCCCCTTTTGTCCCAACAAATGTTTCCGGATCAAGGGATTATGATCCAACACCGATTAGCTGTTGACATAGTTGTTTTTTTCCCTCTAAACCGCGAGTGGATAAGCACCGGCTAAAAGTAAAGTACATAACCGATTAACTATAACAATTGTTAGCTGTCTAGCTAACTGGCTGCCGATCTAGCTACCTATCTATTAGCTGACTAGCTATCTAGCTAACTATCTGGCTGGCTATCTATTAGCTATGTATTTAGCTAGCTAACATTCTATTTGAGTTAGCTAGCTGACTATCTAGCCTATTGAGCTATCTATCTATTAGCTGACTAGCTTACTAGCTAGCTATCTGTCTGGCTCTCTATTAGCTATGTATTAACTAGCTAGATTTCTATCTATTTGAGTAAGCTATCTAACTTTCTATCTATTTGAGTTAGCTTGCTAGCTGCCTAGCTAGCCTAATTGAGCCATCTATTACCTGACTAGCTATCTGGATAGCTATCTATTAGCTATGTATTAGCTAGTTAGCTTTATATCTATTTGAGTTAGCTAGCTGCCTATCTAGCCTATCGATCTATCTAATAGCTGACTAGCTTTCTAGCTAGCTATCTATTAGCTAGCTGTCTTATCTATTTGAGTTAGCTATCTAGCTTTCTATCTATTTGAGTTAGCTAGCTGGCTGCTTATCTAGCCTATCGAGCTATCTATCTATTACCTGACTAGCTATCTGGATGGCTATTAGCTATGTATTAGGTAGCTAGCTTTTTGAGCTATTTGAGTTACTTCCGGATTGAGTGAACGCAGGCGCGTGTGGCTGCCGCTGCTCACCCACAGAAAAACCTATCCTGTGATTGTAAAGTGACCTTGAGTTTTGAAAGGCGCTTATAAATGAAATGTATTACTATGTATTAATATCTTAGTATTTGTATTTATTTGTTTATTTATTGGAGGAGAAGGGGTGGACATTTCAGGTGGCAGAACACCAGAGTAAGATACACATTAAAAGTAAAATAAATACATAAAAGTAAATTTAAAAAAAATGTACCCACCAAATACCAATGGGCTAAATTATATCCAATGTGTACATTGACAGTTTTGAAAGGCGCTTATAAATGAAATGTATTATGATTATTAATATCTGTCCAGATATTCAAAACGCCACACCTTTTGATCCTCATTTGGAAGAAGCAAAAACTTTTTCAGATCGCAAGCTGTTTTTATCTCTTTACCGTAATTCATCTAAAATGCTGCAACTTTAAAACAACCCAAAACAAGTGTAAACGGGTCATTTGAAACTAGCAGCGTCAATCCGGTTTTCATCACCACGACAGGACGCAACGACAAGTCCAACGTTTTTACGACAAAAGGATTTCGTGGAACTATTTGAGAGCGTAATGACTGAAAGATTGTCGATATGATTCAAGTAGGAACATTTGGAACAGCAACAAGTGAGGGGACAAAAAAAAGTAATGTCTTGTTTTTACCTTAATCAGGGAAGTACAAACGATTGCGCCGGCGTTCACCATGGGGTTGTGGGGCTTATCTGCAAAGCAACGATAGCTCGGTTAATATGTGGCGGCAAATCAACCGGTCCTGGTAGCGAGCGCCAAGGTGCAAAACAAGCTCGTAAAAAGATACCAACTACGAGCTTGTCTTTTCGGTTAATCATTTGCCGATATCCAAAACAATGCGGTGAAGCTAGTCCCTCGTTCAGGTGATCGCTATCGGGTGTGTTGTTGCGTCAACGACATGGTCACCTTGCGCGATATCGTTGGCAAAATTCCCGCATACAGTGTGACAAAATAGGGCGGATTTATGTCATGGAGGTATTCCCTACGAGTATCGAGCCAAAACATTTTTTGATAGTACAGTGGGACCTTGGCTTACGAACTTAATTGGTTCCCAGACAGAGTGTGTAAGGCGAAAAGTGTGTATCCCAAAAATTTATTTCCCATAGGAAACCATTAAAATGAGAATAATCCGTTCCCAGGTCCCCATAAAACAATTTCTACTTTCTAATTTTCTAAGCTTTAAAATTACACAAAATATACCTTATTTTATGTATAATAAATGTGCTATAGTATTATGTTTAAAGAAATAAACTGTACATTGAACACTTGATGAGGAACATAGGCTTCTTTCACCGTCTTGAGGAATGATCCCTTGTAGGTGCTTTCTCTGTGATAATTGTATCTAGTTCATCAATTGTGATTTGTTTAGCTGGGTTAATAGCTTTTTGTGTATAGATGACTTGTGCGGTTTATTTGTGGAGCCTGATTGATGGGATATTTAACCTTCCAGTCTACACACTGCTTTTGAACTATCAAAGTTGAAATGGGTCTAAATTTCACTGTTTTCTATCCATTTTCTCACCATTATTTGTTTTTTCCCCTTTTCTTTTTTTTGTTTCAACCTCTGTCCACTCCCTTTCGTGTTTGTGTGTTTTCTCTCTCTGTCTGCCTGTCTCTTTAATGTTTAACCCCCCGCCCCCACACACACTGCTGGGTTCTTGACCAATCACGTGACTTTAACCGACGACTGGAGGCGGGGAATAGAGGACAAAAAAAAGTTTGCTGCCATTTCCTTGTTTGGAGAACGGGCTCATTCACGAACGACACATCACTCATTTTGGCAGCTCCATGTGTACCCCGAAAAATAGTTCGTATGCCAAGGTCAAATTTTCATAAATGTAACGTTCGTAAACCAAAAAGTTCGTAAGCCAAGGGGTTCGTAAACCGAGGTCTCACTGTAATGTGTGCGAACACTATAATAATCCAATTGATATTGCCCTAATGCTAAGGTGTCAAAGTCATTTTTTTTTTAATAAAATGATGTGGCGGGCCAGATTTGGCCCTCCGGCCTTGACTTTGACATCAGTGATGTAAAGTATTAGCCAGCTAGCTGAATTGAGAAGAGAGCTACCCAGCCTGATCGCTAGCTAGCTTGATTGATACCTAGCTAGGTTGTGCGATCGCTCACTAGCTAGATCGATCGCTAGCTAGCTCGATAGATGACCATTGAATTTCGCACGTTTGATTAGCTTTTCCGCGCCTTAAAAAAATGATGTGGCGGGCATGATTTGGCCCTCGGGCTTTGACTTTGACACCTGTGATGTACGGTATTAGCCAGCTAGCTGAATAGAAAGAGAGCTACCTAGCCCGATCGATAGCCAGCTAGCTTGCGTGATCGCTCACTAGCTAGCTTGATCGGTAGTTAGCTTGATAGATGAGCATTGAATTTGCAACCCGCTAGCTAGCTCAATCACTAGCTATATAGATCGCTAGCTAGCTCGATAGATGAGCATGGAATTTCACAAGTTTAATTTGCTTTTGTGGGCCGAATAAAATGATAAGACAGGCCAGATCTGGCCCCCGGGCCTGATCGCTGTCTAGCTTGATCGATAGCTAGATAGCTTGTGCGATCGCACGCTAGCTAGCTTGATTGGTAGCTAGCTTGATAAATGACCATTAAATTTGCAACGTGCTCAACAGCTAGCTAGCAATACGATTTAAATGGAAAAATCCACCCGTCTTTAACTGTCTCAAGAGGCGGCCATTTTGCATCATTGGGGCTGTTATTAACTTCTGATCGTAAAGCAAATTTTTGAGCCGACTCGAACACACCCCAAAGTACAAAATGAACACCTGAAAAGATCCTCCGGGTTTGAAAATGAAAAACGAATTGAGGATAAAAAGTTGAATGGACCCACCGTCTTCATCCAGGAAGAGCTTGTTGAAACGCAACCCGCTGGGCTCCTTCCCGATGAAACTGTGCACATACTCGGTGCCGTAGTCGTGTACGGCCACGGCGTATTTGAGCGGCTTGACGCACGACTGCAGGCAGAACGGCACCTTGGTGTCACCCACCATGTGCCTACAACAGACAGACCATTCAGAGTCAATTTAAGGGGGTCCGCGATCAATCAAAATACAGTGATACCTCGGTTTACGAACTTTTCGGTTTACGAATGTTAAATTTATGAAAATTTTACCTTGGCATACAAACTATTTTTCGGGATACACACAGAGCTGCCACAATGAGTGATGTGTCGTTCGCGAACGAGCCTGTTCTCATAACAAAAAAATGGCAGCTGGCTTGTTTTGATCCTCTATTCCCCGCCCCGTCATCCGTTAAAGCCATGTGCTTAGTCAAGAACGCAGCAGTGAGGGGGTGAGGGTTACACAGAGCAAGAGAGTGAAGCCATTCTCCAAAAATGGCACCTGACATTTTTTGGTCCTCTATTCCCCACCCCCAGTCTTCGGTTAAAGCCACGTGATTGGTCAAGAACGCAGCAGTGAGGGCGTGGGGGTGTTAAACATTAAAGAGACAGGCAGACAACAGAGAGAGAGAGAGTGATAAAATGGATAGAAAACAGTGAAATTTGGAATTGTTTCAATTTTGATAGTTCAAAAGCAGAGTGTAGACTGCAAGGTTGAAATTCCCATCAATCAGGCTCCACAAATAACCCGCACAAGCCATTTGTATACTTGATGCAAAAAGCTAAACGACCCAGCTAAACAGAACACAATTGATGGGGAACTAGGTAAAATTATCACAGAGAAAGTACCTACAAGGGATCATTCCTCAAGTTGGTGAAAGAACAAGGCTACGTTCCTCATCAAGTGTTTAATGCAGATGAAACCGCCACTCCATTCCATCAAGCCATTAAAGAGTTTGATGGTTCTCTTTATTTGTAAGTAGGTTCGTTGTCAGATCTCCCAGGCAGGTGACGCGCAGAGCTTGATCGTGGCGTGGAGTCGAGCAAGTCGTGCCGTGATGTCCGTCCGACGCCCGGCGCGAGCCGGGCGCCTGAGCGGGTCTGTGAGTCCGAGATGATTCTGCCCCGTGGTTCGCCCAATCTCTCTGTCCCGCGACAGCTCCTTTTATACCATTTGCAAGCGTGTGCTATGCGTCAGGGTGATACGCACATCAAGGAGATCAAGGAATTGAAAGACATGAAAGTGTTGAAAGGCGCACTTCAAAATCATACACTCGTGTGACGCAACACAATCAACGACCATCACAAAGGTAAATAAAACCACTTTATTATACAGTACAGTTCATTTCTTTAATTATAATAACAGAGTACATTTATTATACATAAAATAAGGTCTATTTTGTGTAGTTTTAAGGCTTAGAAAATTAGAAAATTATGTTTTATCTGAAGCTGGGAATGGATTATTCTCATTTTAATGGTTTTCTATGGGAAATTTATTTTTAGGATACACACTTTTCGCCTTACACACTGTCTGGGAACCAATTAAGTTCGCAAGCAAAGGTATCACTGTAATTGATTTCCTGTTCGATTTGGGATGTGAGATGTAAAAACGCAAATCGCAAATCAACAACCCCCCCCCCCCCCCCTGCGCCCAGTACCTCACCTCTGTCCATCCACCGTGCAAAGAGAGACGGCCCACATATCGGGACTGAACTTGGCGAGTTGAGGAATGTAGTCGGCGACCTGAAGGAGGGAAAGAAATCAAGTAACCCGTCTTGGGGCGAGTGGGGGAGAAAAGCCAAAACGGCTCCAGCTCGACGCCTGAAGATCAGTGGAAATGAGACATCTCGGCGTGAATCGTCAAGTTGGGACACCAACCACAAGAAGCGGGTGACAAGAGGACGGGAGTTGTGATTGCCAAACAGCCGCCATCACCAAATTTAACGTGCAAATGGAAAAAAAGAAAGCTTTAAAAAAAAAATTGCTTTGTTGGATACTGCCAAGACACTTTGGAGCACAAGTGTCAAAGCCAAGACACGCGGGGGCAAATCCGGCCCGCCACATCATTTTATTTGGGTCGTGAAAGCAAATCAAACTTGTGAAATTCCATGCTCATCTATTGAGCTAGCTAGTGATCGAGCTAGTAGTTAACGATAGCTAGCTAGGTAGCAATTGAGCTAGTTAGTGATTGAGCTAGCTAGCTAGTTAGCAATTAAGCAAACTAGTTAGCAATTGAGCTAGCTAGTTAGCGATTGAGCTTGCGGGTGATTGATCTAGCCCGCGATTGATCTAGCTAGCGATCAATCTAGCTAGTTAGTTAGTTATTGAGCTAGCTAGCGATCGAGCTTGCTCGCGACTGATCTAGCTGGCAATTAATCTAGCTAGCGAATGATCTAGCTAGTTAGCGATCGAGCTAGCTAGTTAGCAATCAAGCTAGCTAGTTAGTGATCGAGTCAGCTAGTTAGCGATCAAGTCAGCTAATTAGCAATTGAGCTTGCTAGCAATCAATCGAGCTAGCTAGTTAGCGATTGAGCTAGCTAGTTAGCGATTGAGTTTGCAAGCGATATATCTAGCTAGTGATCGATCTAACTAGCGATTGATTGAAATATCTTGATAGTTAGCAACTGAGCTAGCTAGTTAGCAATCGAATTAACTAGAGATCGAGTGAAATAGGGATTGAGCTAGCTAGCGATCGAGGTAACTAGTGATAGAGCTAGCTAGCAGTCAAGCGAGCTAGTAATCTTTCTTCATTCGGCTAGCTTTCTTTATTCAGCTAGCTGGCTAATTCCTTACATCACAGGTGTCCAAGTCAAATTGTCGTATGTCAACCACAATAACAGTCATTGTTCTTGACTTCAAATTAGAAAACTAGTTCTTCATTAATTTGTTGTGCGCTCTATATGTAATATGTGGAGGAGATTAAACATTTGAATGGCTTCTCCAAATTTACAACGGTCCCCGAGAGGAAACCGTAACGACATCGTGGCCCGCGTCAGAAAACGACTGACACCCTTGGGAGTGGAGTGACAAAGGACAAACCTGCCCTTCAGAGAGCGATTTGGCACTCTCGTATAGCTCGTCAATGCGGGAAGAGAAGGACTGGAAGTCGGGGATGACGAACTTCTTGCGGAAGGCCTGCGTGAGCAGGACAATGTTGCTCTGGACACACCTGATGAACAAGACCACAAAACAAACAGCATGCTCAAACGCGGCGACCGCATGCAACGGGGTGGGGGGGAACAAAATTTGCCAGTTGGGTTTGCCACCTCGACGCGGTGACAAACTTGCCGATGAAGACGCTTCATCGACAATATGGCGGTTCATCGGTTCACCCTCATCACAGTTACCATGAACCCATACGGAAGATGGCGCGTCGCCGTGTGGCGTTTAGGCTTATTGTGTTAACATGCCACAAATGCCTGGTGGAACTTGGTTCAAATGTAGCCGTTACCTAACATTTGCCAACTCACTTGTTGAACTGGTGCCTGTCCAACGTGACGCCGTCCGGAGTGGCTTTTGAGATTTCTTTCAGTGTTTCCATACATTCTTTGAGTCGGGGGTCTCCGGTGCGGAGTCCTGTGCTTTTAAGAGCCTGAAAACGTCGGATAATAAACATCGTTTAAAAAAAAAAAAACAACTCAGTGACTTCAGGTAAAGTCACTGGGAAACCACACTTCATATGCAGCTAGCTAATAAATGGCTATCTGGCTGGTTATCTAGCAAGCTATCAATTAACTAGCTAGATAGCTTTCTACCTATTTAAGATTTCCGGGTTGAGTGAATGCTGGCGTGTGTGGTTGCCGCTGCTCACCCACACAAAACTTATGTGAATATAAAGTGACCTTGAGAGTTTTGAAATGCGCTTATAAATGAAATGTATAATTATTATGTATTAGCTAGGTAACAAGCTTTCTATCTATTTGAGTTACTTTCAGGTTGAGTGAACGCTGGCGTGTGTGGCTGCCGCCGCTCACCCACAGAGTAACTAATCATGGGACTGTAAAATGACCTTGAGTTTTGAAATGCGCTTATTAATTAAACATATTATTATTATTATTATTATTATTGTGATAGTTATCTATTAGCTATCCATTAGCAAGCTTACTAGCTTTCTATCTATTTGAGTTACTTTTGTGTTGAGTGAACGCTGGCGCTGCTCACACACAGAAAACCTTAATCATGTGACTGTAAAGTGACCTTGAGCGTTTTGAAAGGCACTTATAAATGAAATGTATTATTATTATTACTATTATTATTATTATTTTCTGTCACAAAAACTGCATAATTAGCATAGTATAATATGCTATTTTTTATAATTTGGTGTTATCTGTCTTATAATACGCCGTTCAAATTTGGGAGTGGTGCAAAAAAACTAAAATAAAACTTGTACAAGCCCCGTTGAAATGACCAAAATGAGTCTGCAACGAGAACAGCCGCGTCCTTTCAGTTAGCGCCATTTTCGAAGGTGCTCAAAATGGCCGCTATATCGAATTACAAAGCGACCGCAGGACTTACTGTGAGGAATTTATGCACTGAAACAGTTTCTTGACCTTCGGCGATTGTGTAGAAAAGCAAATCTTCCAGACTGGGCAGGATGCCGGCATTTCTTCTCCTACAATGGAAAAACATTAAAGGACAACCAACATCACTTTTTTGTTTCCTAACTGACATCAGAAAAACGTTTTATAGCATCTAAAATACCCAAAACGTGCAGTATGATATTTTTAGTCAAATGCAAAACACCAATAAAAATGACTTAAAGTGTGCTGAAACTGCAAAAAAATCGAAACCGGAAGTGGCCAGTTTCAGAAGGTACCGTCCCCATGTTCGTGGTGTCACGCCAAG
Source organism: Hippocampus bargibanti (assembly GCF_051943395.1). NCBI lineage: Eukaryota > Metazoa > Chordata > Actinopteri > Syngnathiformes > Syngnathidae > Hippocampus > Hippocampus bargibanti. Next base: position 6,661,803 of record NC_142741.1, on the reverse strand, counting down.
ATGTCTTGCCTGGCTCGAGAATCAAAACAATGGCTTCAGATTTAGAGAACATGCTTTCTTGTTACTCATCCAGTTATGAATATGATTCCAATAGTTCTGAAGAGGAAAGCATACATGTTTGCAATCGATTAAAGAATTTATTCTGTGTCATTGTGAGGCATCAGAAGGGGGGGGGGGGGATGTCGCACCCAAAAGAGGCAGGAGATGGCGACAAAGCTCCGTGGAAACGGGCTCAACATTTTTGTCACAACACAAGGATTCACCATCGCGTTATTTATGTGTTTGCCTTCTGATTTCGCCATCAAGACGGATCAACACGAAGTTTTCAGACCAAAGTACCGCAAAACGCATTGACGTGATCAAAGGACTGCTACAGTGTGTCTTTTCTCGGTCAGGGGTGTTCCTTCAGTGACGCAACGTGAGGACTCGTCACCAACTCAAACACAAAACTTCATGAATATTCAGCGCGAGTCTTAAAACGTAAAATATAGATATCTACGGTGGAATCTTTGTAAAATACGCTCAGTAGAAGTCATTTTAAGCGATTTTACAAATTATGGACACAACTTGTCCGGAGACGTCGGTTGGTGCACCACAGGGATCAATACCAGTGCCACTAACAATTCCGCGAGATCGTTTTAACTCATTCACTGCCATTCCGGAATTTATTCGGGAATTGAAAAGTGTGATGTGGAGCACCATTCTCGAATTTGCTCGGGTTTTGTTTTTTTTGGGTGCCGATAAAGCGCTGGCCACGGCCTCAGGCGGAAATGTTTTTTTTCCTTCCACAAGGGAGCAGCATTTCCCTTTTGTCCATGTTAGCGCTTTGTTAGAGCTTCGGCTATATAAACCAATATGTATTGTGTTGAATTTTGTACAGCCGCCCCTATTTTTAAGCTCAGATAACTCCAGACCCATATAACTTATGAATTAACATTTTTTTCTGCTGAAACAAGAGAGTCTAAGGTTTTTTTTCCCTGCATTAAATGTTTATGTCATCCTAAAACTCAATATTCTGTGGGTCATGCAATTTGAGTGAGAATGACAAAAACCCTGGCACTGGTTTGGACACATTTTTGCACATCGTCTGCCAGCGAATGAGTTAATTTGTATTTTGGTAACTTTTTTTAAGGACTTTTTTCCTAAAAAAACTCACTTCATTTCTTTTTTAGAAATGTATTATGATAATGTATCATATCCTTTTTTTTTCAAAAATGACTAAAATGTTAAAAAAATTACTCAAAAATGTACATTGTCAATGTTTATATACCAAATGCTTGACATGTAAAAATGTCAACAAGCTTGAAAAAAAATGCGCGAATGAGTTAAAGGTCCTTTTTTTTTTACTTAACGTCAGCAAATCCTTTCCTACGATACTTCCGGGTTACTGCCGCTGCTCACCCGCAGAAAAAAAAATATCCTGTGACTGTAAAGTGTCCTTGAGAGTTTTGAAAGGTGCTTATAAATGAAATGTATTATTATTATTATTATTATTATTATTATTATCTACTTTCTAATTTTCTAAGCTTTAAAACTATGGTATGGTATTATAATTAAAGAAATAAATGGTACTAGATAATAAAGTCGTTTTATTTACCTTTATGATGGTCGTCGATGGAATGGAGTGGCCGGTTTCATCAGCATTAAACACTTGATGAGGAACGGAGCCTTGTTCTTTCACCAACTTGAGGAATGATCCCTTGTAGGTACTTTCTCTGTGATAATTTTACCTGGTTCCCAATCATGTTGTGTTCTGTTTAGCTGGGTTGATAGCTTTTTGCATCAAGTGTACAAATGGCTTGTGCGGGTTATTTGTAGAGCCTGATTGATGGGAATTTCAACCTTGCAGTCTACACTCTGCTTTTGAACTATCAAAGTCGAGGTAATACTGTATTATTATTATCATCAAACAGTTTGCGTGTCTGTGAAAAAATATCGGCAAGGATAAAAAAAAATGACAGCAGCCCTCTACTGAGGGGTCACAATGGCTTTGACAAATATCAAGGTCATCTGGTGTACCAGAAGACTTCCGTGTAACCTAATTTAACCACAGGGCAATATTGACAGTACACGGTATCTGCCTACTAATGCAAAAAGCGGTAGCGTGTGCAGCTAATGCGCGAAGAGAGCACTCTGCAAACTGCTTCCTGAGTCCCCCGCGCTGCACACGGATGAGACATTTAACAAGATGCTTCTAGTCCTCTCATCATATTGATTTTTTTTTTTTTACCGCACCTCCTGCATTTCACATGAAGTGGAAAAAATGTGCAAACATCCCGAGCTGCTCCAGGTGAGGGTGCAGACGAAGCGTGAAAGCAAGAGTCTCTCTATTGGTTGGGGAAAGGGAAGTCTAGAGCGCTAAAGGCATTGCACCCGAGAAACTAGCCCGGATAATCGCTAGCAACGGTACATTTTGTTGATTTTTATCGGTATTTTAATGGCCGTTATTTTGCAAGTCTTCAAATTACAGTCAAACTTGGTTTTCGAACGTCCCGATTCAGTTTTTGACCCAAAATGTTATGCCTTGGTTTACAACCGAAAATTGGTTCTCAACCTAGCCGAGCGCACCTGAACGCACCACTGGACTCCCCTCCGCTTCCTTTTACGTCACTTCCTGGTGTCGTGTCTCATTGTGACCGACGCATTAGTGTTGTTGAATAAAGTTTTTAGTAACTCATTTACCGCCAGACGATGTGCAAAAATGTGTCCACTCCAGTGCCAGGGTTATGTTAGCGCTTTGTTCCAGCTTCAGCTCTTGTTAAAGTGCTATATAAATCAATATGTATTGTATTTTGGTCATCTGCCCCCATTTCATGCTTAGATAACTCCAGACCCATATAATTTAGGAATTAACTATGTTGATCTGATGAAATAAGAGAGTCTAAGGTTTGTAACACTGTATTGAATGTTTATGTCGTCCTAAAACTCAATATTCTGTGGGTCCTGGAATTCAAGTGACTATGACAAAAACCCTGGTACTAGAGTAGACACATTTTTGCATATCGTCTGGCAGTGAATGAGTTAAAAAAAAAGCAGACATTCATTCCAATGATTGTAAATGGAAATGCTTCGGTTTTAGACCAAATAGGTTATCGAACAGATTTCTGGAAGGGATTATGGTCGAAAATCCAGGTTGGGCTGGATTAGCATGCATCTAGAACTGCTTCATGTCACAAAGAAGGTACAGCAAGTGCTGAAGAATGAATGGCTATCTGTGTCTTTGTGTTGTCATGTTATTTCTTATTTAATACGCGAAAGTATTGTATTTTGTTTTTCTACTTCTTTCTTTCCTTTCCTTTTCGTTTCATAACTTTGCTGCTGTAAAATGTCAATTTCTCCACTGCGAGACGAATAAAGGTACATCCAATCCAATCGTCGCTTATCGCGCGAGTCAATGAACTTTAAATCATGCTGAACCGTAATCAGTCCGTTGGGGATGTCATATCAAATCATTAACGGCGTTGTGGCGTCTGCCACAAATCCACCCAGTTAACACCCGCGCAGCGCGAAGAGCCACATGGTCAACACTTGCTTCTCTTTTCTATTTCCGTCCACCATCTATCACCCTGTCACGAGGCCTTTGGTTATGTTTGGACTCCGTCAACCGCTTCTTCTTTTATTAAAGACTTTTTTGAACTTTGTCGTCATCACCCCAACAGCCCCCCCCCCCCTCGCAACTCTGTATTGGAAGCTTTTACATAAATAGCACACCCCTGCGTTACGTGTGAGCTCCGCCGGTAGGAGCTAACACGCGGCTGGTGAGCTAATCTACTATTTGGCTCCATTCTCAATTAACTTTCAAGATAGCTCAGTGGGATTTTTTTAACTGGGTGAACCTGCTGTGTTTAGCCACTTGGCATGGCGTCAAGGATGACGGAGCTTTTATGTCCTAAATACAGCGAGCGCAGGGGGGAGGGTGCCGGGTATCTCACAAGGCCGTCTTGTTTGGTAAACAACGTCACGCATGGTTTCAACTTGTGACCTGGCATATACGTCATGTTTCTTTTCGATTTGTTTCGATGCCATGTTTATGTTCGCCATTACAGTGATACCTTGGCTTACGAACTTAATTGGTTCACAGACAGAGCGTGTAAGGCGAAACGTGTGTATCCCAAAAATTAATTTCCCATAGGAAACCATTAAAATGAGAATAATCCGTTCCCAGGTCCCCATAAAACACAATTTTCTACTTTTTAATTTTCTAAGCCTTAAAACTACACAAAATATACCTTATATTAAGTATAATAAATGTGCTATGGTATTATAATTAAAGAAATAAAATGTACTATATAATAAAGTCAAATGGTGATGATAGTTTTGCTTTTTTGATTGTTGCTGTGCTGATGACCATTGTGTGTTTGGGAGCCTTTTACTGAGCGAGTTGCTTGTTCTGTAGCCACAAAGGGACATAAGTCTTCTTGTGCCTGTCCCAAGCCCGGATAAATACAGAGGGTTGTGCCAGGAAGGGCATCCGACGTAAAAGCTTGGCCAAAACAAACATGCGTATCATACCTCTGAAGATGGACGTCACTGATTCACTGTGGCGACCCCTTGGAGGGGAAAGGCGAAAGGAAAAGTGTACAGATGGCTTGTGTGGGTTATTTGTAGAGCCTGTTTGATGGGAATTTTAACCTTGCAGTCTCCACTCTGCCTTTGAACTATCAAAGTTGAAACGAGTCCAAATTTCACTGTTTCCTATCAATATTATAACTCTCTCTCTGTCGTCTACCTGTCTCTTTAAACCCCCCCACTCACTGCTGTGTTCTTGCCCAATCAGGTGGCTTTAACCGAAGACTGGGGGTGGGAAATAGAGGACAAAAACAATCGGCTCCCATTTTCTTGTTAGGAGAACGGGCTCGGTCACGAACGACACATCTCTCATTGTGGCAGCTCTGTGTGTATCCCAAAAAAATAGTTTGTATGCCAAGGTAAAATTTTCATTAATTTAACGTTCGTAAACCGAAAAGTTCGTAAGCCAAGGGGTTCGTGAACCGAGGTATCACTGTATTATTATTATCAAACAGTTCACGTGTCTGTGAAAAAATATCGCCAAGGATCCAAACAAATGACAGCAGCCTTCTATAGAGGGCTGCTGTCAAACCGTCGGTATCACTGTGTTTGCAAATATTCCTTTTCTAATTACCCGCACGGCACGCCCTGATATGTACACATTTTTCTCGCAATCTATAAAATGTTGTTCTTTCACATACCTGACGTCTTGTACCTAAGACAAAGCTTGGCCTACTTGTTCGTCAAGGTTGTAACATACTTGTCGTTATATTCAGTGAAATAGCAAAAGGCAACAAACTCCAAACGCGTACAAAAAACGTCTTGTGTTGATAGCTAAAACTCGAGGAATTTAAACATGGCCGCAATGGGTGTTTGCCAAATGGAGAATAATGTACGAGAGAAGAACAGTTTTATCCAAAGAGTTTGTTTTTTTTCTAGATTTTTTGAATCGAACCAATATGACACTAAGTTGACGGATAAGTCGTATATAAGCACTCAGGACAGAAGCAGGAGTGAGCGAATTTACGGTAACATGGCGTGATTCTCCGCATGAAAATAAAACCATCATGTAACTGAGAGAAATCAGATCGTGAGTCAGAATAATAAAGGAGTTCAGCGGGTACAAGATGTGCAAGTTTATTGATTGGATGAATCAATCTGCAGACTGAAACCCAATCGGGCATTCATTTTCCCGCCTTTCGTTGACATCCTGTTCACTATTTTTTATATGTATTTGAGTCTAGTTTTCTGCTGTTGTAACTCTACTGTCCTGTATTTGTATTTCTTAAATACCTGTCAACCTTGGCTCATAGTGGCCCTTATAAATGATTACAATTCTCGTATAATTGTATGTCTTTTTTTAGCCACGTTATAAGTGCCTTGCATGTCTTGCACGCTGGGTCCGAGAGGACATTAATTTCATCTGTGCTGTATGTCATGCATATTAGCATATTTGACAATAAAGCTGACTTTGACTTTGATAAAAGTTGGGAGTGTGCCATACATTATTTGAAATGATTTTTAAAAAAATGTATAAAATACAGAGAAAACTGATACATTGACAGGTACAGTGAGACCTCAACTTACAAACACCTCAACTTACAAACTTTTTGTCTTACAAACGTCAAATTTATGAAAATTAAACCTTATAATAAGCACTATTTTCATAATACACACCCACCACGGCTGGCGGAGTGATCTTCGGCGGAAGCACACGACCGAACAGCACCAGAGGTTAAGTTACCAACAGTCCTTATGGAAGGTGACTCTCGTTCCATAAGCCATCAACGACCATCAAAAAGGTAAATAAAACTTTATTTTACAGCACAGTTTATTTCTTTGATTACAGTCGTCATGTAATGCGCCTCTCTTTCCAAACAGCAATTCCCTTTGCCCTTCGACCTCCAACGCCATTCCATCAAGCTATAAATGACCATCACAAATGTAAATAAAGTGACTTTATGATACAATGCAGTGTATTTCTTTCATTACAATACAATACCACATTTATTATACATAGAATAAGGTATGTTGTGTGTAGTTTTAAGGCTTATTTAGTTGAAAAGTATATTTTATGGAAACCCGGGAACGGATTATTCCCATTTTAATGGTTTCCTCTGGGAATTCTTTTTTCGAGATACACACTTTTCGCCTTACACACTCTGTCTGGGAACCAATTAAGTTCATAAGTTGAGGTCTCATTGTATGTGTATATCATCCGGTACTGCATAGCTTGGATGTGCTATTTGGTTGAACCCGCTAACTCACAGATGTCAAAGTCAAGGCCCGGTAGCCAAATCTAGCTAGTGATTGCGCTAGCTAGCGATTGCGCCAGCTAGCGAGTTAACTAGCGATCGAGCGAGCTAGCTCTCTATATTCAGCTATCTGGCTAATCCCTTACATCACAGGTGTTGAAGTCAAGGCCCAGGGATCAAATCTGGCCTGCCACATAATTTGATTCGGCCCGCGAAAGCAAATCAATCTTGTGAAATTCCATGCTCATCTCTCAAGCTAGCTAGCGAGCTAGCTCGCTCTCTTTCTATTGAGCTTGCTGGCTAATTCCTTACATCACATGTGTCAAGGTCAAGGCCCGGGCACCAAATCTGGCCCACTACATCAATTTATTTGAATGATAAAAGCAAATCAAGCATGACAAGTGCCATGATGCTTGCTAAAGTCTGAATGAAAATTTCAAATTGTCGTATGTAAACCACAATAACAGTCATTTATTCTTTTTACTTCAGATTTGAAAACTAGTAATTCATTAATTTTGGTCTATTGTCTTTTCCTTTGGGCTTTTCCCTTTGCCGAATGAAATTTTTTTAGCAGACACCAGGGCAGAAGTCTGAAAAATTGCCTGCACCATTTTTCACAACATGAAACACAATAAGACGACAAATCGCAAAAAAAAACATTGTTGCCAAGTATTAAGGATTTTTTTAATGACGGATGAATCTACCACAAATGCTCCCTTGCTTAATTGATGGTAAATATGCCTTGCTGATGATTTTGCTCCAGTTGTCGTTTGTCCATACACTGTTCGGCATGTTGCGCAATGCAATGTTTGCGTTGCGTCGTCTGCTACTTTCCACGATTTTAATGTATGTTTATGTTTTGTAGCGTCATAAAGTTTGTTAGCTTCTTTTGAGTCTTTTTTTCTGGGGCTGAGGCTCTGTGCATCGACTTTGGAAAATGATATTTAAATGCATGACCTTATAACGCTCGGGGAAATTCCAGAAGCGCGAAGCAGGCTTCTGATTGGCTGCCATGCCAAATATGCAAATTGCCAAACGAACCGAAATGCCGAAATTTCCAAACCGAACGAATAATATTGAATAATTTATTCCGATTCTGAAATCTTCATTCAAAAATGTTCTTTATTGAATAACGCAAACGTTTGATTTGAAAAACAAAAACAATCTTTTTTTTTCTTGGAAAAGTTGTCGGCCACCCGGGCGTAGACGTTCTGTAAATTGTACACCTGACGTAAAAGTTGCACGCCCCGTTATTTCACGTTATTTCAGACACTGATAATAGTCATCGGCAACATTCATTAAAGTAAAACTACTCACCATTTGATGACAATGCACTGATCTTAATGTGAAATGGGCATTTCTTTCCCTACCTTTCGGTCTATGTGAAATATATAGTATAATCTCTCTGTAATATGTGGAGGGGATGAAACATTTTAATTGATTCCCCAAATTCATAACGTCCCCCCGAGTGGGAAACCGGAACTACAATGTGGCCCTATGGCAAAACAATGACATTGATAACGATGCCCTGACTACACGGGATCTAATTCCACAGCCTTAAAGTGTGAATAGAATTCGTTTTTTTTTATTACAACGACAACCGAGTTCCGGTTCGTATTTTAAGGCGGCGTTATCCTAGTGGCTATTTCTGACACAACGTCAGAGCTAAGTATTAGCAGCAGTCGTGCCACGCGCGTGTGGATTTGTGTTGGCGAAAAGCGGCTCGTTTCGGTTTTACATCACTTTTTTGTTTCCTTTGCTTAAAAACAAATGGGCGAAAGTAGAAAAGCGGGACGCCATCAGCGCCAACATGCCGTCATTGAGCCTCCAGATCCCCGTCGTGCGAAGCTAAAAAGGAACCAAGCTGGAGAAGAACGAGCCACGGTCGCAACCAGCCACCTTTCGCATTCCACTTACTTATCAGCGGCAGCCTCGACGCCGTCGTCCTGTTTCTTCGGTTCGTCCACTTTCAGCTCGCCCTCCGCCTTCACGCAGTAAGGCCGGAAGTGGACGTACGCCGCCGGGTACGTCGGCCGGGACGCGCACCCATTGAAGATCTTGAGCCTGGCGGAGGAGGCGGTGTCCGAGCACCGATGGCGGGTCGCGAGCCACCCGGCTGAAGGACACTTGAGGCTGGCTTTCAACAACTCCTTGAGCACTGTGGCGTGCCTAAAATGGAACATTTCAATCCCCGTCGGGCTGGTGGAGACGCGATTGTTTGGATTATAAGAAGGTCCCGCGTTCAAAGAGACGACTAGACACACGTTAGGACGTCTGAGGCGATGACTCATAAAATACTGGCGCTGATATATAAATACAGTCGCCGGTTCACACCCACCTCTGCTCCCATTGGTTAAAAGACGGTGACGTCAAAAGACGCTTCTGTACAGTACAGCGTGTCGAGTACAGCCACCCCCCGCACATTCGCGGATATCGCTAAAAACAAGTAGCGCCAGCCTTTTATAATAGTAATAATAATATATTGTAGCAGTTGAGGAAGGAGGACGCAAACCAGGAAATTGATGTAAAAAGCTATCAACCCAGCTAACAGAACACAATTGATGAAGAACAAGGTAAAATCGCAGAGAAAGCACCTACAAGGGATCATTTCTCAACATGTCGAAAGAAGAAGGCAACATTCCTCATCAAGTGTTTAATGCTGATGAAACCGACTACTCCATACCATGAACCAATCAACGACCATCACAAAGGTAAATAAACCCACTTTATTATACTGCACATTTATTTCTTTAATTATAATAACAGCACATTTATTATAAATAAAATAAGGCATACTGTGGGTAGTTTTAAGGCTTAGAAAATTAGAAAGTAGAAATTTATGTTTTATGGGGACTTTGGAACGGATTATTCTCATTTTAATGGTTTCCTATGGGAAATTATTTTTTGGGATACACACTTTTCGCTGTACACACTGTCTGGGAACCAATTAAGTTCGTAAGCCAAGGTATCACTAATAATAATAATAATAATAATAATAAAAATAATAATAATAATACATCTGTGTAAGCTCTCAGTCGTACAGGAGTGGTGCATCGATGAAAAGGTTTCTTCAGCCGTCATCTGTACTTTTATTTTGAAGGTGTCGGACGTTTCGCTTCTTGTCCAAGATGCTTCTTCAGCGAACTAAAGTATAATAAGTAAGTTAAGTACAGATGACGGCTGAAGAAACTTTTTCATCGATGGAATAATAATACATTTAATTTCTAAGCGCCTTTCAAAACTCTCAAGGACACTTTACAGTCACGGGATAGTTTTTTTTTTTTTTTTTTTTGCGGGTGAGCAGCGGCAGCCATTCGCGCCAGCGTTCAAGACAGTTCCTAATACTAACTAAAAACACTGAATTGTATAAATGGCACCGAATGAGATACGCAAGTTTTTTTTGGTTTTTTCAAATGCTGAGAAAGGGGTACTCTCTTTGAGCTTTACAAAAACTGGCAACAACTAAGGTGTGTACCCCAAATCTCCCCTTAAAATAATAATAATAATAATAATAATACATTTCATTTCTAAGCGCCTTTCAAAACTCTCAAGGTCACTTTACAGTCACAGGATCAGCGTTCACTGAATCCGGAAGTAACTCAAATACAAATATTAATATAAATAAAAATGATAGGTAGATAGTAAGATAGACAGACTGATAGATAAAATATACATAATAATATAAACAAATAAATAAAATAGGAATTAAAAATAAGAACAAATAAAGTATACATAAAAAAATAACAAATGCATATTAATTAATCAATACAAAATATATATAAATACATCAAATAAACACAAATAAAAATAAATTAAAATATTAACACATTATACGTAATAAAAATCGAAATATTAATATAAATAAATAAATAAATAAATAAATGTGCCAGCTCACCCATGACGTTCGATTGAACTACAACATTAGAAATTGGAACGTGTTCCGTTGTTTTTCAGAAAACAATGGTTCTCAATCTGCGCCAGTCATTCCTGACAGAATAAAATCAGGGTTAAATAACTAGAGGACTCCACCGCGCCCTCTAGTGTCCACAAGCCAGAATATCCAAAGTTGCCACGACTGCAGCAGTTCGCCAAACGACGAAGGCACCGCTCAAACATGTCAAAGTTTGTGAGCTACTACACGCTGTGCGTATTTGTGTGCTCTCAGCTGTGGTACGCGAGCGTTTGGGCAGACGACGAGGTCAAGATCGAGGTGGTGTACAAGCCCGACACGTGCGAAAAAAAGAGCAAGAGAGGAGACTTGATGAACGTCCACTATGACGGCTTCCTCGCCAAAGATGGGACCCAGTTCTACTGCAGGTCAGTGGGAAATATTAAAGCAGCAGAAACTCCCATTACAAACAAATGTCCCGTTTCCAACCAAAATGTTCAGTTTCCTGTTCTATTCTTTTGAACGGAACTTTGAAACTGATTCTGGGGTCTTACTTTTTCAACTGTTCGGGGGCCTTGTGATAAAACGTTTTCCACTTTGAACACAATATTACATCCGAGAATATTGTCCTATTTGACAAACTATTTGCGCATGATTTAATAGTACAGTGATACCTCAGCTCACAAACTTAATTGTTTCCTAGAAAGTGTAAGACAAAGTTCGTCTGCTGAACATGTATTTCCCATAAGAAACCATTAAAAATTAGAATAATCCGTTCCCAGGTCCCCATAAAACATAATTTTCTACAAAATAAAGCCTTAAAGGACAACCGACGTCACTTTTTTGTTTCTTGACTGACATCAGAAAAACGTTTTACAGCATCTAAAATACCACGCAGTATGATATGTTTATTCAAATGCAAAACTCCAATAAAAATGACTTAAAGTGTCCAAAATCTGCAAAAAATTGAGCTGCGAATTGGGCATTTTCAAAAAGTCCCGCCCCAGTTCGTGACGTCACGCCAAGATGTCTTGCATTGCTGGAGAATCAAAACAATGGCTTCAGATTCTGAGAATATGCTTTCTTGTTACACATCCAGTTATGAATATGATTCAAATAGTTCTGAAGAGGAAAGCACACATGTTTGCAAGTGATTAAAGAAGTCCTTCCGTGTCATTTTGAGGCATCTGGACTGCAATGTAGCGTCCCAGAAAAGAGGCAGAAAATGGCGACCAAGCTCCATGTGAGGAATTAATCAGCCCGTTCCCGGAGCCTAATAAATTCCTTATATGGAGCTTGGTCGCCCTCTTGTGGCTCTTTTTGGTGCAACATGACGTTTTCAGACCAAACAAGCACAGCAAAATGCATTGACGTGATTGAAGGACCGCTACAATGTGTCCTTTTTTTTCGGTCAGGGCGTTCCTTCGGTGACGTCACATACGGACTCGTCACCAACTCAAAAACAAGACTTACGGAATATTCAGCGCGAGTCTTAAAACGTAAAATATAGCTATATGCGGTGGAATCTTTGTAAAATACGCTCAGTCGAAGTCATTTTACAAATTATGGACACAACTTGTCCGGAGACGTCGGTTGTCCTTTAAAACTACACAAAATATACCTTATTTTATGTATATTAAATGTGCTATTGGATTGTAATTAAAGAAATAAATTGTACTGTATAATCAAATCGTTTTATTGACCTTTGAGATGGTCGTTGACGGAGTTTCCTCTTGATAATATCTGAGTGAAGTTGCCATGTTCTCTCTGCGATAATACCCTCACTCACATCATCCCCTGCTAGCTGCTTTTCATTAATCCAAATCAACCGAAGTTTTTCAACCTCTTCTATTGCCTGAGACCGTTGCTTAGACAACACAGAAACACCCTTAGCCACACGTAGCAATGGTCGATTTAGCGTACTGTTACTGGGATGCTAAGTCACACAAACGCACACCTTGTTCGTGTTTTTCGATGATCTCCTGATTTTGCTTGACCGTCATTTTATTTTGTGTCCTCTTTGGCGTAACACTAGCGTGTAGTAGGGTCTTTTTTGGTCCCATAAAAGCAGTATTCCACTCGATAACAAACCACGTCTGCACTCAGAGGGAGTGTGGAAAACTACTCCGCCAGTCACCGTGGTGCTGTGTGGTTTGGTTCGTCCGTTCGTAAGCCAAAGTATCACTGTTCAGCAGTAGTACAGTACTAGTACAGTAATAATAGTACTATTCTGTAAAGTCTGTGCGTAAATAATCTCCAAAATCTTTTCTCTCATTTCCAACTTTTATTATCCTCTATTCCCCGCCCCCAGTCTTCGGTTAAAGCCACACGTGATTGGTCGATAGGGAGAATTACAGACACACGCAGCAATGATGAGAAGGGGGGGAGGGGGGGTTATGGTAGACAGGTGGACAAATGTTATCACATTATGCTGTTATTATTACATTTTTTACTAGTTGGTATGATAGCATTATTAATATGAAAAGAAAATTAGTGACAGCTGATCATCAGACTACAGTAACTACACGGGGAAAGTGAAAGTTAGCATCCACTAACTGCACATATAAATAAAAAATATTTGATAGTGTATTTTTTTTACATGAGTAATTCGTTTTTCACATAATTTTACATGATTTTTGGTAGTTAATTAATTTAAGCAACAACAAAAAAACAGGAGCCATTTGGAAGCCAAAAGAGCCGGATCTTTTTAGTGAGCCGAGCCAAAAGAACCGGCTCCGTGAAAAGAGCCGGAATTCCCATCACTACTACAAATACATCATTATTTCTATCACCAGAGAGTGTTTTGGGAAAAAAAATGACTTTTATAAACGTTCTTTCAGTCGCGACGACAAAGCCGGCCACCCGCAGTGGTTCGTCCTGGGCGTGGGACAAGTCATCAAGGGCCTGGACATCGGCATGGTGGACATGTGTGTGGGGGAGAAGAGGAAAATCACAGTTCCGTCCGCCTTGGCATTTGGCGAAAAAGGCAAAGGTAGCCGGTTGGATGCTACGGTCGTCTCATGTCTCTCTTGTCCAATTGGAGCTTCTTTCATCTTGTGTCCTTGCCTTTTGCAGTTACTCTCTCTGAGAGGAGGGCCTCACATCCCCTTTCTCATCTCCCCGTGGCATGATTGTAAGCATGCGCTGAGATTTTAAAGGTTCGACACTCGCACTTCTGCTACTCGTCTATTGAATGTGTCTTTATTAGTGATGGGAATTTCGGCTCTTTTCAGAGAGCCGGTTCTTTTGGTTCGGCTCACTAAAAAGATCCGGCTCTTTTGGCTCTCAAATGGCTCTTCAGTTTTTTTGTTGCTTAAATTAACTACCAAAAATCATGGAAACTTATGTGAAAAACGAATTACTCATGTAAAAAAATACACTATATTAAATATTTTTATTTATATGGCTTTATTTATATGTGTACAGAGAGCATCCACTAACTTTCACTTTCCCTGTGGTTACTCTGGTCTGATGATCAGCTGTCACTAATTTGCTTTTCTTATTAATAATGCTATCATACCAACTAGTAAAAATATAATAATTGAATAATAACAACAGCATAATGTGATAACATATGTCCGTTCACCTGTCTACCTTGACCCCCCCACCCTCTTCTCCTCATTGCTGTGTGTGTCTGTAATTCTCCCCTCCCTCCTCTACCACAGATATTAACCATTCACGTACGGCTTTAAGCAAAGACTCGGGCAGGGAATAGAGGACAAAAAAAGTTGGCTCCCATTTCCGGCTCCTTGTTAGGAACCGGCTCTCTTTGTTCACTTCAGAGATCCGGCTCTGAGAACCGGCTCGTTCGTGAACGACACATTACTAGTGTTTATAACAGTAGAATGTTAAATTCCCTCCACATATTACATACAAAACGCACAACAAATTAATGAATAACTAGTTTTCAAATTTGAAGTTAATAATAATGACTGTTATTGTGGTTTACATACGATAATTTACATTTTAGTTGGGCCTTGACTATGACACAAATAGAAAGAGAGCAAGATAGCTCGCACGATCGCCAATTAGCTAGCTTGCGTCAATGCTAATTAGCTAGCTCACGCGATCACTAATTAGCTAGCTCGCGCGATCGCTAATTAGCTAGCTTGCGTCAATGCTAATTAGCTAGCTTACGTGATCACTAATTAGCTAGCTCACGCGATTGCTAATTACCTAGCTCACGTGATCACTAATTAGCGAGCTCGTGCGATTGATAATTAGCTAGGTCGCGCCATCTCTAATTAGCTACCTCGCGCCATTGCTAATTAGCTAGCTCACGCCATAGCTAAATGGCTAGCTCGCACCATAACTAATTGGCTAGCACGCGCCATCGCTAATTAGCTATCACGCGCCATCACTAATTAGCTAGCTCGCGCCATCGCTGATAGGCTAGCTCGCGCCATCGCTGATCGGCTAGCTCGTGCCATCACTGATCGGCTAGCTCGTGCCATTGCTGACTGGCTAGCTCGCACGATCGCTGACCGGCTATCTCGCTAGCTACTTTGCTCGATCGCTGAGTATGAAATTCTCACAAGTTTGATTTGCTTTCATGGGCCGAATAAATTGTGCCGGGCCAGATATGGCTCCCAGGCCTTGACTTTGATAGCTTTGATGTAAGGGATTAGCCAAATAGCTGAATAGAGAGACCTCGCCAGTGAGCTCGATCGCTAGCTAGCGATTACGCTACTTAGTGATTACACTAGCTAGCACAATCGCTGTCTAGCGCAATTGTTGGCTAGCGCAATCGCTAGCTAGCTCGATCGCTAGCTACCCTGCTCGATAGCTGAGCATGGAATTTTGAGCAGAAAGTTTGATTACCTTTTGCCAAATAAAATAATTCGGCCCCCAGGCCTTGACTTTGACACCTATGATATACCATTACGAGCAATTTCCCCACGTCCGTTTCAACAATCGACACAAAAATGAAATAATACATCCTTTGAACATATTATCTTACTTTTTATGGAGGCAGTTTATTATTAAATGTAATTAAAGGACAACCGACACCGTTTTTTGTTTCCTAACTTACATCAGAAAGACGTTTTATAGCATCTAAAATACCAAAAACACGCAGGCAGATATGTTTAGTCAAATGAAAAACACCAATAAAAATGAGTGTCCCAAAACTGCTTCAAAATGACCTCGGAAATGGCGAATTTCAGAAGGTCCCGCCCCCTTGTTCGTGACATCACGCAAGGATAGTCCAGACACAAAACAATGGCTTCAGAGAGTTCAGATTCGGAGAAGATGCTTTCTTGTTACTCATCCATTTATGAATATGATTCAAATAGTTCTGAAGAGGAACGCATAAATGTTTGCAATCGATTAAAGAAGTCCTTCCGTATCAATTTGAGTCGTCTGGACTCCAATGTAGCGTTCCAGAAAATACACTAGATGGCGCACAAGCTCCGTTAGAAATGGGCTGATTTGTCTGCTGAGAATTTCTCTCCACTTTTATGGTCTTACCGCAATTGGTAATGTTGGTGCGACACACAACGATACACCATGTATCGCGTTATTTATGTGTTTTCCTTCTAATTTCGCCATCAACACGGATCAACACGATGTTTTCAGACCAAACAAAGTACCCAAAATGCATTGTGTGTCGCTTTCTCGGTCAGGACCGTCCGTTCCTGACGTGATATCACATCAGGCATCGTCATCAACTCGAAAACAAGACTTCCTGAATATTCAGTGCGAGTCTTAAAACGTAAAATCTAGCTATATGCCGTGGAATCTTTGTAAAATGCGCTCAGTAGAAGTCATTTGAAGTGATTTTACAAAGTCTGGACACAACTTGTCCGTAGGTATCGGTTGTCCTTTAATCCTGGTGGCATGAACTGTTGGGATCCAGTGCAAAGCATCAAACCAGGTCTCTTTTCAAATACAGGGCCTGTCCCACCTAATGCGACTGTGGTTTTTGAAGTGGAGGTCTACTCGGTATCTAGGGGTCCACGCAGCATGGAAGCTTTTGGAGAAGTCGACGTCAACCAAGACCGAAGTCTCACAAAGGAGGAGGTGAGAACCGTGTCGGGCGTGAACTCATTATTGGCTCCTGAAGGACTCGCAGGCAACTTTTTCTGCTATTTCCAGATCAAAGCGCACCTGAAGATGGAGTATGAAAAAGAAGGCAAACCCCGTGACGACGTCTTCTACGAGAAAGTCGTCACCGACATCTTTCGCAAGACCGACACAGACAAAAACGGGATTATCAGTGTAAATGAGTACAACATTTATCAACACGATGAGCTATAGTCTTTTTTTTCCTCTAGCCCGTTTTTCTTTTTTACTTTTTGTAGTCCACAAAATGTGTTTTGATCTGAACACACTGAAGCTTTAAAACTACAAAATGTGTCTCGACGCAGATGGGGTATCATTTTGTCTAGGACTGCATGGATTTAGCTGATTTCGTCTTTCACCCCTTTGCAATAATAAACCGACTGAGGCACGCTTGATCAATTGATTAATTGCTTGTTTAATTGATAAGGAAGATGCCAAAGATGAATCGGGGTTTGAGATTTGTGTACATCAAGGGTGTCAAAGTCATTTTTTTCGCAGTGGGCTACATTGTAGTTACGGTTTTCCTGTAGGGCGCAGGTGTCAAAGTCAAGGCCCGCGGGCCAAATCCGGCCCGCCACGTCATTTTTTTTTCGGCCCGCGAAAGCAAATCAAACTTGTTAAATTCCATGATGATTGCTAAAATCTGAGCCAAAGTTTCATATTTTTGGATGTCAACCACAATAAAAGTCATTATTCTTGACTTCAGATTTGAAAACGAGTTATTCATTAATTTGCTGTGTGCTCTATATGTAATATTTGAAGGGATTTAAACATTTTAATGGGTTCCCCAAATTCATAACGGCCCTTGAGAGGAAACCATAACTACAATGTGGCCCGCGGCAAAAAATGACTTTGACGCCCCTGCATTAGAATGTTTCATCCCCTCCACATATTACATACAAAATGCACAATAAATGAATAACTAGTTTTCAAATTTGAAATAAAAAATAATGACTGTTAGTGTGGTTTTCATATGATAATTTGACCTTTTGGTTTGGACATAAGCAAGCATCATAGAATTTTTCAAGTTTTATTTGCTTTCGTGGGCCGAATAAAATGATGTGGCAGGCCAGATTCGGGCCCCGGCCCTTGACTTTCACACCTGTGCTATACACTTTTTTTTACACTTTTTTTCACACTTTTTTTCGGGCTAAAAAAAGCTACCTAGCTCGCTCGCTAGCTCGCTTGATCGCTGGCTAGCTCAATCTCTAGCTCGATCGCCAGCTAGCTTGTTTGATCGCGAGCTAGCTAGCTTGATGAGCATCATGGCACTTGACATGCTTGGTTTGCTATCGTGGGCCGAATAAAATAATGTGGTGGGCCAGATTCGGGCCCCGGCCCTTGACTTTGACACCTGTGCTATACATGTTTTTTTTCGGGTAAAAAAAAAAAAAAAACCTAGCTCACTCGCTACCTATCTTGATTGCTAGCTAGGTCTATCGCTAGCTAGCTTGATGAGCATCATGGCACTTGACATGCTTGGTTTGCTTTCGTGGGCCGAACAAAATAATTTGGCGGGCCAGAGTCAGGCCCCGGGCCTTGACTTTTACACCTGGGCTATACATGGTCTGTTTTTTTTGGGCTAAAAAAGGTACCTAACTCGGTCGCTAGCTAGCTTGATCGCTAGCTAGTTCACTTGCTAGCTTGCTAGTTTGATCACTAGCTAGATAGCTTGATGAGCATCATGGCACTTGAATGCTTGATTTGCTTTCGTGGGCCGAATTAAATAATGTGGTCGGCCAGATTTGGGCCCCGGGCCTTGACTTTGACATCCGTAGTGTACATTTTTAAAGACACGTTTTTGTCAATAAATTTCTGCGGCAAACAAATAAAATGTCACCCTTGGTGTTGACGTTATATCATGTCATGTCCGTGCGCTTCACATTTTTCACGAATGGACAAAGGCACGATTCCCCAAAATAACCTCCCCTTCACCGATGGAAAAAAATCTTTGAAAAGTGCTTTAACGTTCACACGAGCCAACCTGCTGGTAGTTGTCCCAGTTTATTAAATCCTGATCCGGACCGACGGTACCCTAATGGCCGCCTCCTTCACCCGCGACGTGAGGTCCACGCCCAGCGGTGCCCTGGAAGCAAACATCTCATTGATTCAAAAGTTGATGAAAATAACGCAAGCTGTATGTTTCGCGTACTTTGGCTCGTAGCGGACGTCGGCGTCAGGAGGCAGGATTCCTTTCCCTTCCCTGAGTCGCTCAACCCCATTCCTGATGGATCAAGATGCAAAAGCATCATTAAAAATAAAGATTTGACAGTATAAAGAAACGGCGGCGACGCACCACGCGATCATCACGCCGTTGTCAGTGCAGAATTTGGCGGGAGGGCAGAGCAGGCGCAGGCCGGTTGCCTCGGCGATGATGCCCAGAGCTTTGCGGATGTACTGATTGCTTGCCACGCCTCCCGACAGAACCTGCAATGCATCGTTGGAAAGGTTGTGGTTAAAAATGAAAATCTAGAAAAGGAAATATATACTGTACAGTGATACCTCGGTTAACGAACCCCTTGGCTTACGAACTTTTTGGTTTACGAAAGTTAAATTTATGAAAATTTTACCTTGGCATACGAACTATTTTTCGGGATACACACGGAGCTGCCACAATGAGTGATGTGTCGTTCGTGAACGAGCCCGTTCTCCTTACAAGAAAATGGCAGCCGGCTTGTTTTGGTCCTCTATTCCCCGCCCCCAGTCTTTGGTTAAAGCCACGTGATTGGTCAAGAACGTAGCAATGAGGGCGGGGGGGGGACGCTGCTTTGCAGTGTTGTTTGCAGTGTTGTTTCTTTTACTTTGTTTTTTTGCACATTTATAGACAGAGAGAGTGAAGCTATTCTCCAAAAAAGAAAATGGCAGCCAACATTTTTTTGTTCTCTATTCCCCGCCCCAGTCTTCGGTTAAAGCCACGTGATTGGTCAAGAACGTAGCAATGAGGGCGGGGGGGGGACGCTGCTTTGCAGTGTTGTTTGCAGTGTTGTTTCTTTTACTTTGTTTTTTTGCACATTTATAGACAGAGAGAGTGAAGCTATTCTCCAAAAAAGAAAATGGCAGCCAACATTTTTTTGTTCTCTATTCCCCGCCCCAGTCTTCGGTTAAAGCCACGTGATTGGTCAAGAACGCAGCAGTGAGGGGAGGTGGTTTAAACATGAAAGAGACAGAGAGTCTGGATATGGATGGATAGAAAACGGTGAAATTTAGACTAGTTTCAACTTTGATAGTTCAAAGGCAGAGTGTAGACTGCAAAGTTAAAATTCCCATCAATCAGGCTCCACAAATAACCCACACAAGCCATCTGTACACTTGATGCAAAATGGTATCAACCCAGCTAAACAGAACACAATTGATAAGGAACAAGGTAAAATTATCGCGGAGAAAGCACCTCCAAGGGATCATTCCTCAAGATGGTGAAAGAAGAAGGCTCAGTTCCTCATCAAGTGTTTAAATGCTGATGAAACCGGCCACTCCATTCCATCAAGCCATCATCGACCATCACAAAGGTAAATAAAATGACTTTATTATATAGTAGTTTATTTCTTTAATTATAATACCATATCACATTTATTATACATGAAATAAGGTAAATTTTGTGCAGTTTTAAGGCTTAGAAAATTAGACAGTAGAAAATTATGTTTTATAGGGACCTGGGAACGGATTATTCTCATTTTAATGGTTTCCTATGGGAAATTATTTTTTGGGATACACAATTTTCGCCTTACACACTCTGTCTGGGAACCAATTAAGTTCGTAAGCCAAGGTATCACTGTGTACAGGTAACATTTGACTTACGACCAGCTCGATTTACGACCACGGGTTTGCGAGTCATTTAGCCTCCAATTCTCTATTCAACATTTTGAATGTTTGATTTCGATTTACGACCATTTTGATGTACGACCACTTGGTCGGAGCAGGACTCGGTCCGAAGTCCGATGTTACCTGTATATATTCATTTGGCCTCTGTTGTACTATTTCAATAATGAAAACGAGGATCAGCCAATTTAAAAGTGTACTGTTGAGCGCCATTCCCGATTTTGTTTGGGTTTTGTTTTTTTTTTCTTGCAGGCGGTGCTGATAAAGTCAAAGTCAAGTCAAAGTCAGCTTTATTGTCAAATATGCTAATATGCATGACATACAGCACAAATGAAATTACTGTCCTCTCGGACCCAGCATGCAAGGCACTTATAATTACTTAACAAACATAAACATGAAAACGCCAATTTGCCGGGAGAGCGCTGGTCAGACATCTGGCAATGTTTTTCCCTTTCCACGAGGGGGCAGCATTCGCCTTTTGTCCATGTTCACACTTTTTTTACAGCTTCAGCTGTTGTTTAAGCGCTATATCAATCAATATGTATGGATTGTATTTTGTACATCTGCCCCATTTCAGATAACTCCAGACCCATATAACTTTGGAATTAACTCTTTTTCTGATGAAAGAAGAGAGTTTAAAGTTTTTAACGCTGTATTTAATGTTTATGTAGTCCTAAAACTCAATATTCTGTACATCCTGCAATTTGAGTGAAAGTGACAAAAACCCTGGCACTGGAGTGGACACATATTTGCACATCATCTGGATGTGAATGAGTTTTTTTTTTTCTTATAGCTTTTCTTCAAAAATGATATTTATTTCACTTCTTTATTTTTTCCCTCAAAATAAAAAAAAATCACTTGCATTTTTAGAAATATATTATGACAATGAATCATATCCATTTTTATTAGGTTTTTCAAAAATGACTACAATGTAAAAAAATGACTAGAAAATGTAACTTGTCAATGTTTTTTTACAAATACTAGTCAGGTAAAAACACACAAAAACACCAGCAGTATAAATTCAATCCTAAAAACAACAGATTGTAGATTGCTACAAATCTTTTGTTTAATTTTCAAAAATACAGTAAAGTCTCGTTATATCGATATCGGATATATCGATAGTCCCGGTTATATCGATACTATTTCTATGCACGCACGGAGAAAATTACATGCAAACAGGGTCGGATATATCGATAGTCCCGGTTATATCGATATTTTTTCGGACTCCCTTGAATATCGATATAACGAGACTTTACTGTATATATAAAATAGGTCAAATTTGAACCCCCCAAAATGACTCTTGATGCATCCGATCATTTACATCCAATTATTTTGCATGTTCCATCCAATTTGCATCCAATTATTTGCATGAGTTTCATGCACTTGGGTGACATAACTTTGCCAACCCAGAGGTTGCTTATACCCAAGTGTCCTTGAGCAAGCCGCTGAACCCCCAGTGGCCCCTGATGCTGCGTCATCAATCGACGAAAGACGTCGTAGAAAAGTGCTAAAAAAATGACAGCCCGTTTTGCTTTGACTCACCAACGTGGGCGCAAGCGATGGCAGCATTCCGTTGGCCTTACAGAAGAGGATGGCACGATGCGTGCGCTTGGCCAGATGGCACGCCACCGTATGCTGCGTGGCCGCCGCAATGTCGTTCGCACAGGACAGCAGAGTTCCGCGTTCGATTCCTGCCGGCGCAGGGTAACCACAGAGCGGGGCCATTATGAGGTTGCGGCGATGAATATTTGGAAAACATTTTTAATTCATGGAAGGTTCGCCTTATAGAACTAACATCCGACTTACGACCGGCTCGACTTACGACCACCTGTACTAACGACCGCGACCTCCAGATCCTATTTAAAAAATTTTTGATTCTACGGCTGGCACCGCAACGGACTAGCAGGCCGGCAACGCGTACAACAATTATGGCCAGCCAGCCAGCATCTCACTCTCGCACAGCAATCGACCGTGTGATGGCACCATAGGGGGGGAGTTCAGTTCAGAATCAGAAAACCTTTATTCGTCCCACAATGGGGAAATTTGCGAGTCATTTAGCCTCAGAGTCTCTATTAAAAATTTTGAATGGATTTTGATTTATGACCGCTTTGACTTACGACCGTTTAGCTGGAACGGAACTCGGTCGTAAGTCGGATGTTACCTGTATATGGAAAAAGTTTGAAAATACACAATTCATTTGGGGTGCACCTTATACTCCAGTGTGCCTTACACACCGGAAAATCAGGTAGATGAACCTTTATTAATCTCACAGTGGAGACATTCCCAATTCACAGCAAAATTACAGATTTTTAACAAAATGTGTAGTGAAATTTACTTAGTAAAAAACGCTGCAACGTTTCCTAAAAAAATAGATTAACTCCTTCACTGCCATTGCACAATTTAATAGGGAATTGAAAATAACACATAGAGTGCCATTCCCGAATTTGTTTGGGTTTGTTTTTTTCATGCTTGGTTGCCGAAGCGCTGGCCATGGCCTCCCTTTCACAAAGGGGCCGTTTTTCCATGTTAGCACTTTGTTTCAGCTTCTGCTTTTGTTAAAGCGCTATAACAATCAATATTGTATTGTATTATGCACATATGCGCTCATTTCAAGCTCCGATAACTCCAGACCCATATAACTTAGGAATTAACTTTTTTTTCCTAATGAAAGAAGAGAGTCTAAGGTTTCTAACGCTGCATTGAATGTTTATGTCATCCTAAAAGTTAATATTTTGTGGGTCCTGCAATTCGAGTGAAAATGACAAAAACCCTGGCACTGAAGCGGAAACATTTTTGCACATCGTCCGCCAGTCAATGAGTTAATTTAAAAAATAAAATCAAACGAAACTTGGCTGATGGAAGACTAAGTCCCTCGTACCTTCCTCTGCTTCTTTTTTCTCTATCGTCACGTTAACTTGATTTCGTAGGCCGGCGAAAGAGAAGCAGCAGTCGTACGTTTGTCCCATGGGCGTCGTGAAAGGAAACCTCGAGCGGTCGCCGTCCCGAGCCAGCAACTCGATCGCCTGTCCTCCGCTCAGCGCGGCGCATCGTGGATGCTTGGTCAGCGACAAACGTCTCGCCACCTGTGGAAACGCACACACACAAAAAAAGGCATCAACTAAAGAAGCTCTTGGCGATTGACCCGTTTTATGATTTTTTTGACGGGAGACCCGCATTGAGATGCGCGTCAAATCTGCGCTTTGATTGGGACGACCTACGGAAGAAACGAAGTTTTTTTTCGTTCTTCACTGAAGCCTGTTCGCGGAAAATCCTCCACGCGAGAGACAGAAGGAATCACAACTTTCTGGTGGCAGTTGTGCTCCTCGCGTTCTGGCTGAAGGACTACACGGCAGCATTCAAAAGTTCACTAAGTAAGTAGCGCGCTAGCTAGCAGCCATTGTTTGAATGCATTGTGAGACCTCCTGGCCAGAGAGTCTCTTTTCCACTTGACTCACGTACGGACCGGTGTGAAGCGATTTTCGTTAGGCAAGGTGGCCAAATGAGAATACGTGTGCCGGTGGAGGAGTGCATATTAAGGTGCACGCAATATCCACACGCCGAAATGTGAATCGGAAGTTTTCCAGCGAAAGAATATTGTTCACAAGGTGGTGATAGCTGGGATTCAGTTTGTGTGGTGGACCGCTTTTAGTCTGTAGAGCGGAAGTGTTTTAGGGCAGCTGCTATTGTACTGAGTCGAGAGGAAAGAAATAAGATCAAAAATACATTTTTAACTTGGTTTGTCTATGCTAGCATCGTGGCTCAGAGAAAGTTCTTTGTCTCGGAGAAAAAAGGGTGGGGGCGAAGTCATTTGAGCCGTTGGTGTGTGTGTGTTGGTGTGTGCGTGTGTGCGTAAGAGCATTCCTTGTGTGTGTGCGTGAACGCGCATCCTGGCTGAGGATTGGCGCGAATCACGCCCTTTGTTCTTGGGTTTGAATCAACATCGCGAGGTGTGCTTCCTTTCTTGTGATAGTTGAAGAAGGAATTTGTTGTTGCAATCGTGAAAATGGGTGCTATTTTTTCTAAAAAGACCCCAATTCATAGGGACGTAGAGTTTATGTCCAAAAAGTTCCCAGGTAGCGAACTTTATTGCAAGAAATGGATGGACTGTAGTACGTTCTCTGGTTCTTTGCAACTACAGCCTCTGAAGGAAGTTTTGTTTCTATTGAAACTTCAAGAAGCATCCGCGATGAAAAAATCTCTTGGAAAGATACGTGCCGAGATAATTGCCTGCGAAGCTTGGATTGCGCAAGCAAAAATCAGAGAGAGAGAGATGGAAGCCAAACGGATGAAAAAAGAGGAGAAAGCGATAGTTGCAATGTCTTCCAAAGTGGGCTCTGACGATGAAACTGTGGCTTCGTCTGTTGCACGTCCCAATGTAAAGTTGGTGGAAAATGGAGAGCGGCCATTGTTTCAATCCCCAGGGCTCCCCCACGGGAGGCGAGGGGGAGAGGCGGGGGGCTGCCCCGTCGAGGCGCCACGACCCCCCTCCTCCTCCGCGGAGCTGAAGAAGGGGGAGGACGCCATTTGTTCAACCCCTGTGGGGCGGGTGGGCCCCCCTGCGTGGGCCCCCCAGGTGATGACTCCAAATGTCTGTTGGGCAGACCAGCAGAATGGAGCGCTTATGACCCCTACTGGAGGAATACGAGGATTACAACCTGAGATGGCAAATCAGATTGCCGCTGATTGTGTCTCTTCGCGTACGAGGAGCAAAGCAAATTGTTCTGGACAATTGTATCCGTTTGAAGAGTTGAATGGAATTGAAATGAATAATGGAAGCGACTGTGACGCTTTGCCACTGATTCAGGTAGCAAATCCTAATTCTTCAAGCATACATGATCAAACTATCTTGGTTTATCGGCCATGGGGCGACAGTGATGTCGCAGAGGCGTGTAAAGGACTAGGTAATGTTGTTGAAAATGCAGAAAGTTGGACTGAGAATTTTGAGGAATTATGTGCTTCTTATCAGTTGAATGGACAAGAAACACTTAAGGTTTTCAGGAGATGCTTGGGACACCATTGGAATCGGGTGAAAGGTGACTTCACTGGGAAAACATCGATGGGAACAAATATGACGTACGAGGAAGCGTCAACCCAACGAAGATTGGTTTGTGAAAACATCCGAACATTATGGAAGAAAACACCAAACTTTGGCTTGATTCAGAATTGTAGACAGTTACGTGGGGAAGATATTAACATTTTTCGGGGACGCTTGGAAAATGTTTTTCGAAACCACTGCTGTATTCCTGAATCTGCTGATGAGAATTCCATATATGTCAACCAATTCAAGCAAACATTTTTGCAGAATTTGACGCCGGAAATTGGAGATTTCATTCGCAAACATTATGTCCAACACCGGACTGGAAGGTTGGTTGATCTCATGGAATGGGCAATACACGCCCAAGAAGTGGTGAGAAAAAAGTGGGGAAATGGTGCAGATTCGCCGATGGAACATGTGATGGCATCTACCATGGGTAACATAATGGAGAACGTGTTATACCAGGATCGGATGAAGAGACGGATGCCGCACAATGATCGATGCTACAGTTGTGGCAGTGTAGGGCATATGGCTCGCCACTGCAAAAAGAAACCTATACCGAAAAGGAAACATGGGAAATCTTACATACCTCCACCATATAATACGCGATATGGTGAAGGACATAAAACAAAACATTCAGATTGACGCGAGGAACCCCATTTCAACACTGATGACAACAGTCACAACAGTGAGGAATGGGAATCAATAAAACCAGTTGAAATCTTGGATTTGACTAATGTGTTTGCCTTAACTTTACCGGAAAACGAAAAACCTTATTATTGGCTAAAAATCGGGAAAAAGGATGTCAAATTTCTTTGCGATAGTGGTGCATGCAGATCAGTGTTAAGAGACACCATTCCAGGTGTCACTCCGAGTCGACAACAAATTTCTGTGGTATCTGCAGATGGGAAAGTGACATTGTTACCGATTTCCAAACCAATAAAAATTTTAGATGAGGGACTAAGTCCATACAAGGTCACTATGGTCTTGAGTGGAGAGTGTCCTATAAATTTGTTGGGGAGAGACCTGTTACAAAAATTGCAAATAGCTTTAATACCAACAGAAGAAGGGTATAAACCCAAAAAAGTGAATTTTCTGGAGTCCTTCGTAGTTGACGCTATGGGGGACCCAGTAAAGGTCGATTCACTAGAATTATGACTGATGGCCACTTTAGGGGCGGAGGACTTTCCAGACGTCCCTGCCACCCTTTGGTCATCGGGAAAAACTGATGTGGGCTTACTTAAAACAGCGAAACCAGTTGAAGTATTGCCTAAAACGACTTATCGACCAAGACTTAAACAATATCCATTAAAACAGGACGCTATTATTGGCATCACCCCTGTAATACGGGATATGGTGAAAGCTGGTATTTTGATTGAAGACCCAACTTGTGAATGTAATACACCGATATTTCCTGTTAAAAAAGTGGAATCTGGAGTTTGGAGAATGGTGCATGATTTACGACAGGTAAATAAATCCATACAATCACGTGCTCCGTGTGTGCCAGACCCGCACACATTATTGAACAGTTTAAAACCTGACAAAAAATGGTTTACAGTGATTGATTTGAGCAATGCCTTTTTCTCCATTCCGTTACACAAAAATTCACGTCATTGGTTCGGATTTACATTTAATGGGAAAAAATATACATATACAAGATTACCACAAGGGTTTACAGATAGTCCTACAATTTTTTCACAGGAAATGTCTTCGTGTATTGCTGATTTTAAACATCCTGAATCTTCTCAGATTCTTTTGTATGTTGACGACATCTTAATTGCTTCACCAACTGAAGATGAGAACAAGACTGTATCAATAGCTTTGTTCCAGTATTTAGCGAATACAGGTAACAAAGCTTCTTTGGATAAATTGCAGTTCTGTCAACAAGAAGTAGTTTTCTTAGGACATCTTTTGTCAAGAAAGGGAAGAGAGTTGACAACTAAGAGAAAACAGACAATTTTGCAGGTTCCTCGACCTAAGACGAAAAAACAGATGATGACGTTTTTGGGACTGTGCAATTATTGCAGAACTTGGATTCCGCATTATGCACAAGTTACCCAACCATTATTGACACTTATATACCAAGACGAAATGGCACTGAAAGACTCTATTCAGTGGACCGAAGAGGGCAGTAAAGCATTTACAGAATTAAAAAATTTGATAGCAAACACTAGCGTCTTAGCTTTACCTGACTATGACAAACCTTTTGTTCAAACAGTTGACTGCAAAGACAAATACATGACTTCAGTCCTGTTACAAAAGCATGGACAAAAGCTGAGACCAGTTGCATTCTATTCTAAAAGACTGGATCCAGTAGCTGCAGCTCTTCCAGCATGTGTTAGAGCAGTGTGTGCCGCAGCGTTGGCAGTTCAGTCGTCAGCTGAACTAGTACTTTTTCATCCCACAACGCTGATGGTACCACACTCAGTTGATTTATTGATTACAGGCACAAAAATGACCTTCTTGTCACCAGCACGACATTTGTCTATCATGACAACCCTGCTGGAACAACCACACATAACTGTTGAGAGGTGCAATAGCATTAACCCAGCGACACTTATACCTCTACCTGTGGACGGAGAACCACATTCATGCGTTGACAGAATAAATGAGAACTGCAAACCACGACCAGACTTAAAAGACATACCTTTACCTGACAGCATCTACCTGTACGTTGATGGCTCTGCGTCTAGGTCAGACGCAGGGGCTAACAGGGTAGGCTATGCTGTTGTGACCGATGTTGAAATTGTTGCTGATGGCTCATTACCAAACACGTATTCAGCACAAGCAGCAGAAATTGTTGCATTGACTGAAGCGTGTAAATGGGCGGAAGGGAGAACGGTGACGATTTTTACGGACAGTCAATATGCGTTTTCCACACTTCACTGCTTTGCAGCTCAGTGGAACCGCAGAGGAATGACTACATCGAACGGAAAATCTGTCGAACATGCAGATTTATTGAGAGGCTTATTAAAAGCTATCCTCCTTCCAAAAAGTGTAGCTGTATGCAAATGTGCAGCGCACACGAGAGCTAAAGACAGAATTAGCTCAGGCAATGCCAGAGCGGACACAGCAGCTAAGAACGCCGCTCAGACTACTTTCAATTTGGTCAATCAAGAAATGCGTGAATTAGTGCCTACACAAGTTTTAAAGGACATGCAAGCGTTAGCTACAAAGTCCGAAAAAGATTTGTGGCTTGCCGATGGTGCTAAGCTCGTTGATGAGTTGTATAAAATAGACAACAAACCATGTTTACCAAGAAACATGTTCCCTATGGTGGCTCGATTGAGCCATGGTAGTTCACATATATCAACAGGGGGCATGGTGTTTATAGCAGGGAAAGTATTCCATTTAAGCAGAGGTTTCAATTCGTATGCAAAAAACTTTTGTCGGAGTTGTTTGATTTGCTGTAAACACAATCCACAAGGTAACATACGACCAAAAAGAGGAACATTTCCACAAGGGTCACACCCCTTTGAAGTGGTCCACATGGATTTCATTGAACTAAGCACAAGTAATTCTTATAAATACTGTTTGGTGTTAATTGATTCATTCACCAAATGGGTGGAAATTGTGCCTTCAAAGAAATCCGATGCATTATCCGTTGCAAAAGCATTATGCAAACATATTATTCCAGAACATGGCATACCAAGAATAATTTGGAGTGATAATGGACCACATTTTGTTAATGACGTAATCACCAAAATTTCTGAACATTTAGGTATTAAATTAAAAAACCACTGTGCATATCATCCACAGAGTGCAGGATTGGTTGAAAGAACGAATGGCACAATAAAAAATCGACTCAGAAAAACCATGGAGGCAACAGGCAAACCTTGGCCTGAATGTCTGTTTTTGGTTAAATTATATATGAGAATAACACCCACGAATAATGGCTTAACGCCTTTTGAGATCTTGCATGGCAGACCTTTCATCCTCCCATTATGGGAAGGTGTGCCCTGGCAAGAAAATGAATCAGATCCAGGTGCTTTGTTGGCAAAATGGTTGTGTGAAATGTTTACAACAAAAGAGGTTCAGTCAGCCTGTGTACTGCCGCAGTCTGCCCTGTTGTATCCACAGGACGAGAAGCTGCTTCGCCCCGGAGACCGCGTGCTGATCAGAGCGATTAAACGTAAATCCTGGTCGGCGCCAAAGTGGGAGGGGCCATTCACCGTGCTGATAACAACGCCAACTGCCATCAAAATCGCCGAGAGGTCCACCTGGGTGCATCAAAGCCACTGCAAAATCGTTCACCAACCAGATCCGGAGCAGGTGGAAGAGAGACGGAGCCAAACCACTCAATAGCCATGGGTTTGGTCCACATCATCTTGCTGTATGAATTAGTGGAGGCAATCCAGATGACGCACGTAAAGCCTCCCATTCCATCAGCCTGCCAGACTCCACCATTGCAACCAACGATGACAGAAAAGTGCCCTAGCATGGCACATCCTGTAGCCTGCTTGCCACTACAAGATGCAGGAATCATCTCATTTCCTCTTAGCATCCTCAGGAACGAAGCACGACAAACGGGAAGTGATTACCCTCATGGTCCTTGGTACGCTCGTATCAAGTCAGGGAAGACTTGGACCACTGGTTGGGACTCAGTTGTGGTCCATTCTGAGCCCAAAACAAAATGGGTTCAAAATAGCTGTGCCCAAGAAGCAAAACGAATTGTCAGAAAGATAACTCAAGGGAACTGGTTAGGAACTGGAACTGGCACAATGACAGATATCCAACTCGTTATCGTAACCCACAAGGTTGCGGGATGCATGGACTTGAGACTCTGTCCTGATTTTCGTGAACATCACACTGGTTTTCCTGTAACTATATGCATGTTGTCATCTTTGACAACACCAGTCGTGACATCGCCTTTCCAGCGCAAACCGCATATCAAACCGACAGCCTGGATGGAAACACCTGACAAAAAAGCCCAAAATTCAGATGTCATGGACGCATTATATCAACCATTTGCAGGAGAAAAACATGACTGGAATCCGTTGTTATCAAACACGTGGTATCGTTATGCTACATTAATTGCTAAACAAAATAGGAAAAGTAATTGCTTTGTTTGTTCTTTTATGCCACATTCTGTAACGCAACAAAGAGTGCATTCAAAGGTATTTGGAGATAAAATGGCTCGAGCTGCGTATATGTTAATATCTTCGCATAAACCTGATCAACATTTTCCAGTTCTTCGCAATGCTTCGAGAGGAGAGATTGTTCCAAGTTTGGATACCATTTTGGAAACTGAAAATCAGGTTATGACCGAGAGCGGATTGCGATTACCAGTATGCGTTGCAATGTACGGTACAGGTCAAAATCTAGGTTTTATAGATGAGAATAGATGTTTATACGTGCTACCGTTAAACACCAATGTCACCATTTTACCTGTATCTTCACATCTTTGGTGGTTATGTGGTTGGAAAGTATATTCTTTTATTCCTCCGAAAGCCTACGGTATGTGCGCACCTGTTACTGTAACTGACAATACTTTCATCATTACCAGTCGTCCAGCACACCATCATGTGAAAAGAAGAGTGTCGTTTAAGCCCCACGATTCGATCTGGGGAACTGATGTTCCAGAACAATTCAAACACCATAGCACGGGAAGTAAGGTAATGTTAGCTCTTTTTCCACAAATTGGAGTAGCTAAAAACATGCTACAAATTGAAACAATTGACTACAGGTTTCAAGTGTTTGTAAACGCCAGTTTGGAAGTAGATGAAATGCAAAACACTGAAATTGCAGCAATTAGACAAATGGTGCTGCAAAATAGAATGGTTTTGGACCTTTTGACCGCGCCACAAGGGGGCGTCTGTGCTATGGTGGGTGATACTTGTTGTACGTACATACCCGAAGAAGCGAATTCCATAAACATGACTGATGCTCTGTCTGTTGTCAGGGATCTCAGAGATGCCATGGCCAAAGATCACCGGCCTGATCAACCGTGGATCTTTGACGGGCTCTTTGGGGGCTCTTGGTATAAGACTTTGCTCAGACTGTTTATCCCATTCGCAATTGTGATTGTACTTATTTTCTTAGTCATTGGTTGTATTATTCCATGCTTAAGAACAATGCTAATGAATATGATAACTAATTCTCAGGTGAATTACGCAAAGGTTTTGTATCAACAAATGCGTGAAGGGGACCCAGTGTTGTAGCTAGGGATAGTACACCATGGCCAGAGAGTGGTTGCTCCAAAGAACAAAAGCAAAAAAAGAAAACGGAGAGCCGAGAAGGAGTTTTCCTCATTAAAAACCCTCAAAAATGGAGAGGTTATATATCACAGCAGCAAAATTGTGATAGAGGTTTTTCGCCTTCTCCATGGTAAGTTAAATAATATTAGACGTTGGATAGATGAGATTAGAATGGTTCCCTGTGCAATTAGTATGACGTGCATGCATGAAATCTTTTGGAAATGTATGAACTGATGTTTAAATGTACAACAGGAGGGAATGATAGAGTGTTTATGCACATTAGTAAACATATTACGTTATTTCATGTTTATATTAAGTAAACATATGTTTTTCATGTTTAGCTTAGTATATATTATGAATTGTGCACGTTTAATTTCAGTCTAATTTAGTTAAATAAAACTATCAGTCTTATTAGTACAATAGCCGTGGAAGGAAAAAAGCAGCGGCTCCAACTTCAATCTAAGACCCGCCCAACACTGAATTGCTCGTAACCGATTGGACGGGAAAGGTCGACTTGTTCGCAACTGATTGGACAACAGATCGCCACTCTGTATGTTTAAAAACTTGGAGCGGGAGCTCGTTCTTGCTCTTGCCTTCTCTTGCTTCTCTTTGCTCTTGTGCTCATGTCTTCGTCCCACCTAGACGAGAAGTGCTTTCTCTGCCTCATTAGAATAAAGTAGATGTTTGTCCACCATCTATTGTACTTGCTGATATTTTTATCAAGTGAACTCCAGACAATGCGCGAACCAGGAGAGAAAACGAAGTTTTAACCGGACAGCATCAAACACGGGAGATGGCGTCGCGGGGCGGTTTTTGTGACTGATAATAATAATAATAATAATAATAATAATAATATAAAAAAATAATAATAATACATTTTATTTCTAAGCACCTTTCAAAACTCTCAACGTCACTTTACAGTCACAGGATAAGTTTTTCTGTGGGTGAGCAGCGGCAGCCATACACCCCAGCGTTCACTTAACCCGGAAGTAACTCAAATAGATAGAAAGCTAGCTAGCAAGCCAATAGATAGCTAATAGCTAGCCAGCTAGATACCTAGCCAGCCAGCGAGATAGCTATTGTACGGGATTACAGAAAAGACAAAGAGAATAGACTTAGCACAATATTTCTAACTAATGTCTACATTTACAAAAGTAACACTTCTATAATAATAATAATAATAATAATAATAATAATAATAATAATAATAATAATAATACAGTAATAATAATAATAATTCCATCCATCCATACATACAATAATATTATCTTTTCTGGACTACCGTACAATAGCTACGTGGCTGGCTGGCTAGCGATATAGCTGGCTAGCTATTAGCTATCCATTGACTTGCTAGCTAACTTTCTATCTATTTGTGTTACTATTCTATTTGAGTTACTTCCAGGTTCAGTGAACGCTGGCAGATGAACAAAATATAATACATATCGATTTAGATAGCGCTTTAATATAATAAAGGTATGAAATCAGCATTTAGCGTGAATATTTCTTGATTTATTTATCTAGCTAACCAGCTATCTAGCTAGCTATCTCACTAGCTAGCTATTTGCTATCTATTTGCTATCTAGCTCCCTGGCCGGCTATCTAGCTAGCTATTAGCTATATAGCTATATTATTATTATTATTATTATTATTATTACACATACATACAATAAAAGAATACAATTATAATACAATAAAAAGCGTCTCACTTTATCCAACGTATCACCTGGGGCTTCATCCAAAGTGTGACCTAGCAGCAGGAAATCATCCACGCCACGAGCCACGGCGAGCAACGAGTGCCCGCCGGACACCAGCAGCACCAGGAAGGGGAAGGGGACAGGTTGCAGCAAGCGGACGGTCAGGGCGTGGGCTTCCATGTGATGGATGGGGATGAAAGGCGTGCCGTGGAGCTTGACCAAACTCCGGCTGAACGCGAGACCCACGCCCAAGCTCAGGGACAAGCCCGGCTTCACCGTGGTGGCCACCGCCGATAGCTGACGCGGTTCCACGCCGCTCCTTTCCAACGCCTCTTGGACGACGCGCTCAATGTGCTGCTGGTGGAGTTGCTGGGCCACGCTGGGGACGATGCCACCCGTCCTACATTGGGGACAGACAAACCGTTTGAGAAAGACAAATAATTTTCTCAACTTTCATGGTGTGCGACATTGTTGCATGGGGTGCTACAATAACAATAACAACAATAATAATAATAATAATAATAATAATAATAATAATAATAATAATAATAATAATAATAATAATATAATCTAATAATAATCTAATAATAATAATATAATCTAATAATAATCTAATAATAATATAGTAACAATGGCAATAATAATAATAATAATAATAATAATAACAATAATATATTTAATATCATGATTTTTAATCATGATGACGATGCTAATAATGATAATAATAATAATGATAATAATAATAATAATAATAATAATAATAATAATGACAATAGTGATGATGATAATAATAATCATCATCATATTAATAACAACATTAATAATAATAATAATCTCCTCTTCTTGTTTTCCTTTCGGCTTTTCCCTTTTCAAGGGGTCGCCACAGCAAATCAGTGTCCTCCATCTTCAGAAGTTGATAATAATAACAATAATAATAATAATAATAATGACGATGATAATAATGATTATATGAATAATAATAATCATCATCATAATCCTAATAATCTATAATAATAATAACAATAATAATAACATAACGAAACTCTCAAGGACACTTTATAGCCATAATATAATGTATAATACACAATGAATGGTGTATTTTAAAACTTTTTCCATGTATAAGGCGCACCTTCAATGAATGAAAAAAGTTTTCCAAATATAATATATACATTTATAAAGGTTTTTCGACATACTATATATAAGGCAGTTTCCAGACCTTTTGTGGCTCAATATTACTTCACATATAAGGTTCAGCACGGGCGGATAAGGCACAGGGTCATCTGTTGAACAAAATGAAGGCTTTTGGGTGTGCCTTATACAGTGAGACATAATTTGATGCTGTGAAATGTGAATTTTTCCACTATGGGACTAATGAAGGCTAATCTAATCTAATCTAATCTAATGTAACCTTGGGCTCACCTGAGGTGCACTTCTTTCTGAGAGTGAAGGGACTCGCCCAGGATTGTGCCCGTCTCGCTAATCACGGCCGCTCCGGTATCGTCGCAGCTCGTCTCGATGCCTAAAACCAGCCGAGGGGAACCGGATCCCGGGGAGCTTTTCTCCATAGCGACATTGCCATACCGCCGTCGTTTATATGGAAACAACCGTCTCAGGGCGAGTTTGTTCGCCTTGGAAGCGAACATGCTAACGGGTATTTGCAGTCAGTTTAAATGGGCAAAGTCATCTTGCGTGAAAGTTTAATTTAGTAGAGAAAGAGAGAGATGTGAAATTTTAATTTAATAGAGAAAGAGATAGGTGACGCGTATATCAGAAAGCATTAAATAAATGTATCGTTCTTCCAAAGTCAACGTAGATTTGCTTCCGGTTAATTTCTTCTTCTACTAAAATATCTTCCCTCTTTTTGGGACCTAGTTTACAAACCCGCCACCATGTGGTTGAAACGTGAGTGTACAGCATCCGTATTACATGCAGTATTTCTATCTGTAATTCGCGTGTGTGCGCGCACCCGCGCGCGTATTTTTTATTTTATTTTTTTATTTTTTGACAAAATTAAAAAACACAGAACAGTCAACCATATACACTGCACGAAATGAACACGTTGTTAACCCGTAACAGTATACGAATTTACAAAATACTGTAGTAAAAACAACGCCAGGATTTATACATGTATTCATGTTGTCTTTGTGTTGTCATATTATTTGTTATTTAGTTTTTTCGTTGTTCTTTTGACTTCAAGACGGCGCCGCGAGAGCGGCTGCCTTTCCAGCAGCTCATGTATTTCTTTTTTTCATTCCTTTCATCACTTTGCTGCTGTGAAATGTAAATTTCTCCACTGTGAGACTAATAAAGGCAAATCCAATCCAATCCAATCCAATACACACACTCAACTCATTTAGGCAGGGTATTTATTTTAAATGTCTCTGATTAGGGTGTTTTATGCAGTGTCACGGGAAAATTAAAATTCCGTAAAAATACACAAACCATCTTAAAAATGACGAATTCTTAAATGACACAAATAATATTTCAAAAATACACAATAATGCACACCACAAACCTAAAATTCACCTTTCGCTTTCAACACGAAAACTTTGAGAGAAGTGAATGAAGCGAGATAGTTTATTTCCGTTTATCACGTTTCGGGGGGGACACTTTAGTCTGCTGCACTAAGCCGTCTTCACAACACGCCTTTTAATTTTACATCGCTGGACCAAAGTATTGATGTCCAAAATAAAGTAAGGATTCGTCTTTATGTAGGAATGCAATGGTATAATGATATATTTTATGCAACAGTGGGGAGACGTTTTGGGTTTGTTCTTGCCGTTCACGCGTGTCAGCGTCCTCTGGTTCTCAAATTGAGTTTATTACATCCCACGTTTTTCCATATAATTTTTTCCACAAGGAGACATGGAACACCTGCCATGTATTTCCGAGGAATTGAAGCAATTTGTCGTGCGCGGTGCTCCATCTACAGTCTATTACATCCCCGCATTCATATCTGACGAAGAGGAGGCCTCCCTCCTGCAGCAGGTCTACCAGTCCCCTAAACCCAAGTGGACTCAGTTGTCCGCCAGGAGGCTGCAGAACTGGGGAGGCTTGCCGCATCCCAAAGGCATGCTGGAGGAGAGAATGCCCCCCTGGCTTCAAGTTTACTGCCAGAAAGTTTCCTCCTACGGGGCGTTCGATGGGAAAACGGCCAACCATGTTCTGGTAAACGAGTACAAAGCGGGCGAGGGGATTATGCCCCACGAAGACGGACCCCTGTACCACCCTACGGTCACTACCGTCACTCTGGGCTCGCACGCCCTCCTGGACTTTTACACGCCCGTCGGACGAACGGTGGGCGACGGGGTCGCGGCGTTGGAGGAGGACCGGCATGTTTTCTCGTTGCTCTTGAGGCCGCGCAGCTTGTTGGTGTTGCAGGACAATGCTTACCGGAACCTTCTCCACGGCATTGGGGCACGCCGCTTGGACGCTCTGACAGACAAGGTGTTGAACTTGCACGCCGCTGAGGCCAACCTGGGCGAAACGCTCACTCGGGGAACCAGAGTGTCGCTGACCATTCGATACGTGCCCAGAGTCTTGAAGACCAAGCTTCTTCTCGGGAGGAAATGAGTGTATGTGTGTGGGGGGTGGGGTCTGTTGACTAATGGCTAATGTTTGTCAACCTTGACTGTTCCAATGTACATATTTGGAAAAACACATCACATCAGTACTTATTGTGTGATATCATTGCCAAAGGTCTTATTTTAATCGTTTCAACCGATACATTTACTCCAAACTAATTTAAAATGATAGTTAGCTAGCTAGCAATCGGGCTAACCAGCTACCAATCGAGCTAACCAGCTAGCGACCGAGCTAACGAGCTAGCCAGCTAGCGACCAGGTTAGCGAGCGACCTAGCTATACTAATCTTCTTTTTCTTTCGGCTTTTCCCTTCAAGGGGTCGCCATTGCAAATAAGTGTCCTCCATCTTTAGAAGTTTGATCCGTTTGTTTTGGCCAAGCTTTTACGTCGGATGCCGTTCCTGACACAACCCTCTGTATTTAGCCGGGCTTGGGACCGGCACATACGTCTTGTATGTCCCCTTGTGGCTACAGAACAAGCAACTCTATGAATTTATACATTTAATTTCTAAGTGCCTTTCAAAACTCTCAAGGACACTTTACAGTCACGGGATAAGAACTTGTTTTTAATTGTGCGGGTGAGCAGTGGCAACCATTCACGCAAGCTAGCTTTTTTGATGAATAGTACAGGTGTCAAAGTCTGAGCTAGCTCGCGACCGAGCTAGCTAGCCTTAGCCCCCAAAAAAGACCATGGATAGCACAGGTGTCAAAGTCCGATCTAGCTAGCTTTTTTAGCCCAAAAAAAGACCATGTATAGCAGAGGTGTAAAAGTCAATGCCCAGGGCCCAAATCTAGCCCGCCACATTATTTTATTAGGCCCGTG
Organism: Hippocampus bargibanti; assembly: GCF_051943395.1. Taxonomy (NCBI): domain Eukaryota; kingdom Metazoa; phylum Chordata; class Actinopteri; order Syngnathiformes; family Syngnathidae; genus Hippocampus; species Hippocampus bargibanti. The sequence goes on along the minus strand of NC_142741.1, from coordinate 6,623,939 downwards.
AAAGCAAATCAAACTTGAAAAATTCTATGATGCTTGCTAAAATCCAAACCAACATTTCTAATTGTCGCATGTAAACCACAATAACAGTCATTATTCTTGACTTCAAATTTGAAAACTAGTTATTCATTAATTAGCTGTGCGCTTAGTAATATGTAGGAGGGAAGATACAGTGATACCCTGGCTTACGAACTTATTTGGTTCCCAGTAAGACGAAAAGTGTTTATCCCAAAAATTAATCACCCATAGGAAACCATTAAAATGATTATAATCCGTTCCCAGGTACCCATAAAACATAATTTTCTACTTTCTTATTCTTTAAGCCTTAAAACTACACAAAATATACCTTATTTTATGTGTAATAAATGTGATGTGGTATTATAATTAAAGAAATAAACTGTACTGTATCATGGTCATTTTATTTACCTTTGTGATGGTCGTTGATGTCTTGATGGAATGGAGTGGCCGGTTTCATCAGCATTAAACACTAGATGAGGAACGTAACCTTCTTTCACCATCTGAGGAATGATCCCTTGTAGGTGCTTTCTCTGTGATAATTGTATCTAGTTCCTCATCAATTGTGTTCTGTTTAGCTGGGTTGATAGCTTTTTGCATCAAGTGGACAGGTGGCTTGTGCGGGTTGTTTGTGGAGCCTGATTGATGGGATATTTAAACCTTGCAGTGTACACTCTGCCTTTAAACTATCAAAGTTGAAACTCTCTCACTGTCATCTGCCTCACTTTAATTTTTAAACCACCTCCCCTCACTGCTGCGTTTTTGACCAATCACATGGCTTTAACCGAAGACTGGTGGCGGGGAATAGAGGACAAAAAAAGTCAGCAGCCATTTGCTTTTTGGAGAATGGCTTCACTCTCTCTCTGTAAACCCCTCCTCACTGCTGCGTTCTTGACCAATCACGTGGATTTAACCGGGCGGGGAATAGAAGACAAAAACAGTTGGCTGCCATTTTGTTGTTAGAACGGGCTCATTCGCGAACGACACATCACTCATTGAGGCAGCTCTGTGTGTATCCCGAAAAAAGTTTGTATGCCAAGGTAAAATTTTCATAAATTTAATGTTTGTAAGCCAAGTTTGTCAGCCAAGGGATTCGTAAACCGAGGTGTCACTGTATTATCGAGATGGTCCAACTGTCATGGACAGGACACTAACTTTGCTGTAAATCCCATCCGACAGGAGAACTTTTTTTTAATTAAATGGAACCGGCAAGTAAGCGGCGGAAAGGCGCGTCGTGCGACCCCAACTCCTGGACGGCATACCCGGTACTTTCGGATGAGCAGATCCACGCCATAGAACTTGTTGACGCCTTCGCTGCGCCTGTCCTGGACAAGCGAGCAACCTCTCGACTGATCGCTGAACTCAACAACCGCTACCCTTTGACGGGCCTTCAGCACGTCAAGAGGGTTCGTCCCACCAAGGCGGAGGAGGGCCGCCCCCACTCCCTGGAGATCCTCCTTTGTCCCGTCGGTCAAGTTCTAAACTCTGACTTGGACTCGTTGAGTATTGGATGCGATGGTTTGGGCAAACCCTTCGTTGTCAAGGTTCCTGCACGACCCCCTTTAACCAGACCCCAATTTGAGCTGGCCAGCAAGCACTGGCCCACCTCCTTCCACGAAGACAAGCAGGTGACCGACGCCCTCCGAGGGGAGTCCTTCAGCCCAGCTCAGAAAGCCCGGATGCACACGTACATGGCCGCGGCTTTGTCCGTCGCCCACGAAGGGAAAACCTTAGGGTCGGAGGCCGTGGGGGCTGTGATGGTGGACCCAATCTCGGAGACAATCGTGGCAGTGGGCCACGATTGCCGAGGGCGACACCCGCTGCATCATGCCGTCATGGTGTGCATCGACTTGGTGGCCCAAGGGCAAGGTGGCGGGCATTACGGGTGGGACGCGTATCCCGCTTGCCGTTCGAGTCGGACACCCGTCCCCGAATTGAAGGCGTATATCTGCACGGGGTACGACCTCTACGTGACCAGGGAGCCGTGCGTCATGTGCACCATGGCGCTGGTGCACTCGCGGATCGGTCGCGTGTTCTACGGGTCGACTTTTGCTGATGGTGCCCTGGGGACAAGGTATAAAATCCATACGATGAAAAACCTGAACCATCGCTTTGAGGTTTACAAAGGAGTAATGAGGCAACAGTGCGAGGAGCTCGACTGTGTGCCTATTTGAACAGGATCAGTGTCTGAAATAACGTCTGCAACTTTTGCGTCAGGCGTACAACTTACAAAACGTCTGCGCCCGGGTGGGTGGCCGACAACTTTTTGAAGAAAAAAAAAGATTTTTTTTTCAAATCAACTGTTTGCTTTATTTAATAAAGCAAACGTTTGAACGAAGACTTCGAAATCTGAATAAATTACAGTGATACCTTTTACAGACAGAGAGAGATTGAAGCCATTTTCCAAAAAAGAAAATGCCGGCCGACAAAGCCACGTGATTGGTCAAGAACGCAGCAGTGAGGGGAGGTGGTTTAAACATTAAAGGGCAACCGACGTCACTTTTTTGTTTTTTAACTGACATCAGAAAAACGTTTTATAGCATCTAAAATACCCAAAACACGCAGTATGATATTTTTAGTCAAATACAAAACACCAATAAAAATGACTTAAAGTGTCCAAAATCTGCAAAAAATTGAGCTGCGAATTGGGCATTTTCAGAAAGTCCCGCCCCCAGTTCGTGACGTCACGCCAAGACGTCTTGCATTGCTGGAGAATAAAAGCAATGGCTTCAGATTCAGATAATATGCTTTCTTGTTACACATCCAGTTATGAATATGATTCAAATAGTTCTGAAGAGGAAAGCATACATGTTTGCAATCGATTAAAGAATTTATTCTGTGTCATTTTGAGGCAAACGGGTGGGGGGGAATGTCTCACCCAAAAAGAGGCAATAAAATGGCCACCGAGCTGTGAGGAATGAATCAGCCCGTTTCCACAGGCTGATACATTCCTTCCAAGGAGCTTGACTCCCTCTGCTGGCGGCTTTTGGATGTAACACAAGGGTTTCAAAAAAAACAGTACAGCAAAATACATTGACGTGATGGAAAGATGCTCCAATGCGTCTTTTTTTACGGTCAGGAGGCGGTCCTTTTCTGACTTCACGTGAGGACTCAACCAACTTAAAAACAAGACTTCCTGAATGTTCAGAGCGAGTCTTAAAACTTAAAATATAGCTACAGTAAAGTCTCGTTATGTCGATATCGGTTATATTGATAGTACTGCTTATTATGATACTATTTCTATGAACGCAAGGAGAAAATTTACATGTCGCAGGATCGGATATATCGATAGTCCGGTTATGTCGATATTTTTTCCAACTCCCGAGAATATCGATATAACGAGACTTTACTGTATATGCGGTGGAATCTTATTAAAATATGCCCAGTAGAAGTCATTTGAAGCGATTTTACAAATTATGGACACAACTTGTCCGGAGACGCCGGTTGTCCTTTAAAGAGACAAGCAGACGACAGAGAGAGTGACAAAATGGATAAAAAAACTGACATTTGGACTCAATTCAACTTTGATAGTTCAAAGGCAGAGTGTAGACTGCAAGGTTAAAATTCCCATCAATCAGGCTCCACAAAAATTATAATGCCATAGCACATTTATTATACATAAAATAAGGTATATTTTGTGTAGTTTTAAGGCTTAGAAAATTATGTTTTATGGGGACCTGGGAACGGATTATTCTCATTTTAATGGTTTCCTGTGGGAAATAAATTTTTGGGATACACACTTTTCACCTGACACACTCTGTCTGGGAACCAATTAAGTTTGTAAGCCAAGGTATCACTGTATTCTGATTTCAAAATATTCGTTTGGTTTGGAAATTTCGGTTCGTTTGGCAATTTGCATACTCGGCACGGCAGCCAATCAGAAGCCTGCTTCCGGACTTTCCCGAGCGTTATAAGGTTGTGCATTTGCGTATCATTTTCCAAAGTAGATGCACAGAACCTCAGCCCCAGAAGAAAAATTCAAAAGAAGCTAACAAAATTTATGACGCTACAAAACATAAATGTACATTATCCCGTGACTGTAAAGTGTCCTTGAGAGTTTTGAAAGGCGCTTAGAAATTATTATTATTATTATTTCTTAAAGCATCGTGGAAAGAGGAGTTTGTTGTAGCAGACTACGCAAAGCAAACATTGCATTGTGCAACATGCCGAACAGTGTATGGACAAACCACAACTGGAGCAGAATCATCAGCAAGGGATATTTACGATAAATTACGCAAGGGAGCATTTGTGGTAGGTACATTCGTAATAAAAAAATCCATAATACTTTGCATCAATATTTTTTTTTTTTTTTTTTTTTTTTGGGGGGGGGGGGGCGATTAGTCGTCTTATTGTGTTTCAAGTTGTGAAAAACGGGGCAGGCAACTTTTCAGAGTTGTCTGCCCTAGTGTCCGGTAACGTCATCAGTTTCAGACCCTGACAGGATCTTTTATTACTTTTATATTCTCATTTTAATACAATCTCTGTTCAAAACATTAAATTCAGATTTGTTATTAAGATGGAGGTTGAAAATACTGGTTTGTCTTGCGATTTCAACATACATGGAGGCAAAGGCTCTGTTTTAGCAAAGCAGCCCCAAAAGACGACCAAATGTGAGATTGTTCTGAAGATTTGAATGTATGAAAATATTTCTGAGCCAGTTTTGAATTTGAATTTCTAACGCTGAATTTTATTCTCAATACTGAAGCTGTTAAAAAAAAACAGTGTGCATGTTCTGTGGCTGCTTTGCTACATGTGACATGTTTGTCGTGAATCTGTGCAGGGTAAAATTAGCCCTCTCACAAATAAAGGTTAAAACAGTTTTAATAGCATCCAAAACGTTTGACTTGCCTCAATCAACATTATCAGGCATTTTCATCACTTCAACGAAACCATTTTACACCGCTTAAAACATAGGTGTCAAAGTCAAGGCCTGGGGGCCCAAATCTGGCCCGCCACATCATTTTATTCGGCCCGCGAAAGCAAATCAAAGATGTGAAAATTCCATGCTCATCTATCGAGCTAGGTAGCTAGCAAGCGATTGAGCTAGTGAACGATCGAGCTAGCTAGCGAGCTATTGAGCTACCGAGCGATCCAGCTAGCTGGAGAGCGATCGAGCTCACTAGCAAGCGATCGTGTTAGGTAACGAGCGATCCTGCTAGCTAGCGAGCGTTCAAGCTAGCTACTGCTCTTTCTATTATGCTATGTCGCTAGTCTCTTACATCACAGATGACAAAGTCAAGGCCCGGGGGCCAAATCTGGCCTGCCACATCATTTTATTCGGCCCGCGAAAGCAAATCAAGGCAATGAAAGTCCATGCTTATACCTATTGAGCTAGCTAGCGACAGATCGAGTTAGCTAGCTCTCTTTCTATTAGGTAATCCATCTCATCCCTTACATCACAGGTGACAAAGTCAAGGCCCGGGGGCCAAATCTGGCCTGCCACATCATTTTATTCGGCCCGCGAAAGCAAATCAAGGCAATAAAATTCCATGCTTATATATCTATTGAGCTAGGTAGCTAGTGAGCGATCGAGCTAGCTAGCTCTCTTTCTGTTAAACTATCTAGCGAAACCATCACTACAAAATGACTTTGACACAGTTGACTTAAAATATTGACGGACGTAACCATCTCAGCCATTAGTGTCACCGTATGAATTCACGTCAGAGAATAAAGAACAAAAAGGAATCAAAAGTCTCACTGATATCTGGGCCAGCCCGGTTCAGAACAGACTGAAAACGCATCACTAACCCTCCTGTTATACACAGCATTAGTGATTGTGGGTCAATTTGACCCGAGGAATGTTTCATCATCCAATAATGCATATATGTTGATAACATAGATGTAACTTTTTTTGCTTTGTTGAAAAGGAAAGGTAATTTAAAAAATCTGGGTCAGTTTGACCCCAAGGATTTTAAATGATCAAGAAATGTGGATGTTGTTTAGACTTATTGAAAAAAAGTAACAATTTAAAATGGGTCAATGTGGCCCATTTGTTCCCCTTGATCAGTGTAAAATTGTATCTGTCAATTTGACCCGAGCAAAGTTGAATTCATGACAAAAGTATCTGGAAAGCTCAATCTTAAATATCTGTAACTCTACTCGCAGATATATGAAATAAAACATTCATTGTCAATGATGATTAGCAGGTCACTTTGACCCGGCGCACGTTTACCTATGCAGAAAAGTGGCAAAACCTCAAAATCTGAGTCAACATGACCATATTCATTCATTATCTTAAATTGTGAATGTGTGATCGGTAATACACGTTGAGGTTTTTTTTTACCATGTACATTTTTCCAAAATTTATAAAACGGGTCTGTTTGACCCGTATCATAACAGGAGGGTTCAACATTCACACAAGTTCCAAATGCACACGATCTCACCGATCTTTGCGCCAGTCTTTGTATATCACACAACAGAAAACACGATGGGCGGAATGGTGGGGGCCGAGGGGGAGGGGTGTCGAGAAGGACCTCATCAGTATTTGTTAATCCCAAAGACCCTCACGCCGTGAAGTTGCGGGAGCTTGGGGATGAGCACGCTGAGCAGCGAAGCCGTGTTTATCAAGAAGTGGGTTGCGTCGTACTTGGTGTAGAAACTCGCCAAGAAATAACTGTGGAGGAAAAACAAACACCAACAACCCCCACCCAAAAAAAGTCAGCAAGCTATGCATGTGGGAAGTACACATCATCTTATTCGGCCCGCGAAAGCAAATCAAACTTGTGAAATGTTGTGCTTATCTATGGAACTAGCAAGCGATAGAGCTAGCTCGCGATCGATCGAGCTAGCGATCGAGCTAGCTAGCAAGTAAGATAGCTGGCTCTCTTTTATTCAGATAACTGGCTAATCCCTTACATCACAGGTGCCAAAGTAAAGGCCTGGGGTACAAATTTGCCCCGCCGCATCATCTTATGCGGCTGGCGAAAGCAAATAAAATACAGTAAAGTCTCGTTATATCGATATCGGATATATCGATAGTCCCGGTTATATCGATACTATTTCTATGTACGCACGGAGAAAATTACATGCAAACAGGGTCGGATATATCGATAGTCCCGGTTATATCGATATTTTTTCGGACTCCCTTGAATATCGATATAACGAGACTTTACTGTTTGTGAAATGTCATGCTCATCTATCGAGTTAGCTAGAGATTGAGCGAGCTAGCGATAGAGCAAGCTAGCTAGCGAGTAAAATAGCTAGTGATTGGATTGAGCTAGCTAGCGAGCTAGCTAGCTAGCGATCGAGCTAGCTAGCCCTTAAGATAGCTAGCTATCTTTTATTCAGATAACTGGCCAATCCCTTACATCACAGGTGCCAAAGTCAAGGCCCGGGGGACAAATTTGCCCCACCCCCGTCATCTTATTCGGATGGCAAAAGCAAATAAAATTTAAGAAATTCCATGCTCATCAATCGAGCAAGCTAGCTAGCGACCGAGCCAGCTAGCGAATGACCGAGACAAGCTAGCGAGCAACCGAGACAAGCTAGCGACCGAGCTGAGCTAGCGAGAGACCAAGCCAAGCTAGCGAGCGACCGAGCCAAGCTAGCGAGCGGGCGAGCGACCGAGCTAGCGAGCGACCGAGCCAAGCAAGCGAGCGAGCTAGCGAGAGATCAAGCCAAACTAGCGAGCGACCGAGCCAAGCTACCGAGCTAGCGACCGAGCTAGCGAGCGATCGAGCGAGCCAGCTAGCGAGCGGCTGAGCCAGCGATCTAGCGAGCGACGGAGCTAGCGAGCGACTGAGCAACCGAGCTAGCTTTCCCAAATTCATAACGCTCCCTCGAGAGGAAAATATAATTACAATGGGGCCCGCAGCAACAAAAAAAATTGTTTGAAACCCTTGACTTACAGGATGATGGGTGAAATGGTGAAGAATTTTCTGGAGGATGTGAACTGAACACCGTAATCCAGCTGTTCCCAATGCGTCAGGAGTCTGGCTTTTCCTTGATCGGGGGTCTCAAATGGCGTCCCTTTCACCGCGTGCATGAACACGTACATCCCCTGAGGAGACAACAAGACCACGGACACCGTTACGACTTGGCTAAAATGGACATCCACCGTATTTTCATTTGTGTCTCAGCTGTGTTCCACTAACCAAGTTATGGATGACGTTGGTGAGCGTCCACACCAGCGGCACGCTGAAGAACGGAATGCTCAAAAGCACAACGTGAAGAATTCCCACGCCGAGCGCGTACGTCAACCAGATGCCGCGACTGTTCATGACACGCGTGTTGGGGTTCACCTCACTATGTGCCACGCCCACATTCATTCTGGTCTGGAAGATACAAATAGTGATACAGTGAGACCTCAACTTACAAACACCTCAACTTACAAACTTTTTGTCTTACAAACGTCAAATTTATGAAAATCAAACCTTATAATAAGCACTATTTTCATAATACACACCCACCACAGCTGGCGGAGTAATCTTCGGCGGAAGCACACAACCGAACAGCACCAGAGGTTAAGTTACCAACAGTCCTTATGGAAAGTGACTCTCCTTCCATAAGCCATCAACGACCATCAAAAAAGTCAATAAAACTTTATTTTACAGCACAGTTCATTTCTTTAATTCCAGTCCTCATGTAATGCGCCTCTCTTTCCAAACAGCAATTCCCTTTGACCTCTAACGCCATTCCATCAAGCCATAAATGACCATCACAAATGTAAATAAAGTGACTTTATGATACAATGCGGTGTATTTCTTTCATTACAATACAATAGCACATTTATTACACATAGAATAAGGTATGTTGTGTGTAGTTTTAAGGCTTATTTAGTTGAAAAGTATATTTTATGGAAACCCGGGAACCGATTATTCCCATTTTAATGGTTTCCTATGGGATTTTTTTTTTAGATACACACTTTTCGCCTTACACACTCTGTCTGGGAACCAATTAAATTCGTAAGTTGAGGTCTCACTGTACCTCGGTTTATGAACGGTTTAGCTCACCAACTTTTCTCCTTTCGAACGTTAAATTCGCGAGGATATAATCTTGGCATACAAACTATTTTTTTGGGGAAACACAGAGCGCCACAATGAGTGATGTGTCGTTCGCGAACGAGCCGGTTCTTGGAGCTCCTGACAAGAAACTGGAAATGACAGCCAACTTTTTTTGTCCTCTATTCCCCGCCACCAGTCTTCGGTTAAAGCCGTACGTGATTGGTCACGATCTGTGGTAGAAGAGGAGGGAGGCAGCAGTGAGGGGGGCGGGGGCAGGCTACAGAAACACAGAGCTGCACATTAACAGGAAACGCAGACGACAGAGCTTGAAACAAACAAACAAACAAAAAACTAACGTGAAAAGGTGAGAACATGGATAGAAAGCACTGAAATTTGGACTTGTTTCAACTTTATTGATAGTTCAAAGGTAGAGTATAGACTGCAAGGTTAAAATATCCCATCAATCAGGCTCCACAAATAACCCGCACAAGCCATCTGTACAATTTGAAGAGAAAAGACAAGCAAGGGAAGCAGCTATTAGTGAAGTTTCTAGTGTGTCTGCTTGCATCTGTTGCTGTTGCAATATCACAACTTCCAAGATGAGCTCCTTGAGACACTATATGCAAAAAGCTATCCATTCCATCAAGCCATCAACGACCATCACAAAGGTAAATAAAATGACGTAATTATACAGTACCGTTTATTTCTTTAATTATAATACCATAGCGAATTTATTATACTTAAAATATGGTATATTGTGTGTGTATTAAGGCTTATTTAGTTGAAAATTAAATTATATGGGGACCTGGGAACATTTTATTCTCCTTTTAATGGTTTCCTATGGGAAATTAATGTTTGGAATACACACTTTTCGCCTAACACACACTTTCTGGCAACCAATTAAGTTCGTAAACCGAGGTATCACACAGAAATAAAAAGTTTGCATTAAAGGCGATTTCAAGCTCAGAATTTACAAACATCTCCACTGAATCTCTTGTTCATCAGTGAAACACGAATAAGGGGTTGTTTTTTTTCTAACTTTTCAATTCCTGCTGTTATTTGACCACAGCGATTCCAACCCCAGGACACCATGGACCCTATTTTGGATTTCAAGACACACATAGTTTGAAGAATTGCCAAACTGGACCTTTGCCCCCTGGGGGCCTAAATATGACACCAAGAAAATGTATTAGCCAATCTTGGTGAACTTTGTTCCCTGGCCCGCTTTCAGCTTCCAGCTTGGATGAATGCTTGCACTGTTTACCTCACCACAAAGCAGAAGAGCGATCTTCCCCTTGGACGTTAATAATGTGGAACATTATATTGCCCTATTTAAGTTATTTCAGCTTCTATTGAGAAGATATGAAATGTAATATTTAATCGTTTATTTTAAATAACAACTGTCAATCGAATGGTTAATCACTTTCATACCCATTTAGAGTCTTCAATGAACATAACATGCTAACCCAAATTCAAACCAAGGACCTCTCAAATGTACAAACCACCGATTAAACTGTCATATTTTTAAATACACTTAAAAATATAATGCATGCCATTTGAAATAACGTGTATTGTTTTTGAAATACAAAGAAATGAATGAAAAAATACTTTAATACGAGTACGCACACCGTTTTGTCCTCAAATAGACTCCAAGCCAACAAGTCGGGGCAACAGATGTTAGATAAGATCGGTGCATCTGATGAGCACCACCGTGTCGCTTGGAACTGACAAAACCGGAAAAACAACTGAAATCTAAGACAAATACAGTTACATTTCGACGATATTGATTGGAAATCAAAAGTCTCGTGCAGTGTGTTTCATATCTAGCAGTTGGAGTTTGATAGCAAATGGCGCATAATATGCGAGAAAATTATTTACTTTCGATTCGATTATGGAGAAGGTGGTCGGGAAAAGCCCCCGGAGACTTACATGTTAGACTTTAGAGCAAGCGAGTCGTGGACGTACGTAGAGAGCAGATCTGCCGTGGAGAGAAAGAGAAAACAACCTTGTTGTTGTTGATGTGCTTCACTTAGACGACGGCGACGGGCCTAAGGGACAAAGCGGAAGTGGAGGACAGTTGTTGTTTCACCGCCTTTATCGTAGGTATTTTGGAGGTTCAATCGAGGCCAATAGTGTGCGTTTGTTTTCAATTCGCGTATATATTATTTCAAAAAAAAAATTAAAATATACTTTTGTGTCATATCAGTACGGAAATAAAATTAAAAAGAAATTATAAGGGCGGCGTGTCTGACAGACTAAGTTCAGGGCTGACATATTATTAGTGTTAATGCCTACCTCTCCTTACCAGCCAATTAGATTAGAGTATGCATGGCGGGGTAACAGTTGTCTTCCTGTTTACGGCATTGGCGAGGGACGAGGCAAGTTCACACAAAAATGTTAATTATTGGGTTGTATTCGTTAAGATACAGCATTCACTTTTGGTATAAAATGCAAATCTTTTCGTGGGAGTTTGATGAGTTCAAGAGCCGCTTGTGAACAGAGTCGCTCACCATCGTTACTCGTCGAAGGGCGTCAAAAATGACGTCACTCGCGCGACCAGATGAGTCCTTCCTCCAGTCGCAATTCAGTAGCATTTCCATGTCCTACGTTTGTTTTTGTTTTCAAGATCCGTCATGAAGCAGCTTCCGGCAGACACCGTGCGGCTGTTGTCCAGCTCGCAGGTCATCACTTCGATGACGAACGTCGTGAAAGAGCTACTTGAAAATTCACTCGATGCTGGGGCTTCCTCCATTGACGTCAAACTGGTATAGATGACATCATTTTCGCTCGTATTTCATCAATGGGCTGGAAAACAAACCTCCCCCATCACGTATGAAATTCCAGAACCAAGTCTTTTTCCCTGACCTCCACCTGCGAACGTAATGTTGTAAATTGTGGGTCAATTTAGGCACCGTTAGTAGGGTTCGTATGTTTGTTATTGATTGTTACAATTTGTGTTAAAAGTTAGTAATTTATATTGTAATTGCCAGGTTTATGAAGTGCTTCCTCCATTAAAGGACAACCGACGCCTTTTGTTGTGTCCATAATTTGAAAAAAAAACACACAAAAAAACAAGTTGTGTCCATAATTTGTAAAATCACTTCAAATGACTTCTACTGAGCGTATTTTACAAAGATTCCACCGACTCGCGCTGAATATTCAGGAAATCTTGTTTTCGAGTTGGTGACGATTCCTGACGTGACGTGACGTCAGGAACGCCCCTGACCGAGAAAGTGACACACAATGCATTTTGGGTACTTTGTTTGGTCTGAAAACTTTGTGTTAATCCGTGTTGATGGCGAAATTAGAAGGAAAACACATAAATAACACGATGGTGAATCGTTGTGTGTTGCACCAAGACTACTATTTGATACTAGTTGACACAAATTCCCAGCAGACAAATCAGGCCATTTCCAACAGAGCTTGGGCGCCTTCAGAACTATTTGAATCATATTCATAACTGCATGAGTAACAAGAAAGCATCTTCTCCGAATCTGAAGCCATTGTTTTGATTCTAGAGAAAGGCAAGACGTCCTGGCGTGATGTCACGAACAAGGGGGCGGGACCTTCTGAAACTCGCCATCTCCGAGGTCATTTTGAACTTCTCTATGATTTACTACCGCAGGTGAACTACGGCCTGGATCGAATCGAAGTCCGCGACAACGGCAGCGGAATTAAGGCCAATGCTGCTGCCGTCATGGCTGTCCGCCATTTCACCTCCAAGATCAACAGCCACGAGGACCTGGAGGAACTCCAGACGTACGGCTTCAGGGGCGAAGCTCTGAGTTCTGTTTGCGCCGTGGCGGAGGTCAGTCCCAACTGTCACATGGGTTTTAATTTACACATTGTTGATTGTGATAAAGGGTGTCGCTATCGAATATTTTCTATATATATATTATCTATATATTTTTATTTTATATTTATATTTTTTTATTTTAAAGTCTATCAATTAATGACAAAAATGACATTTTATTTTTAATTACAGGGTGTTGTAAAATTCTGCTTTCCTTGATGACTCTTTATCAACCAATCGCTGTCATTTATGTTGTATTTTTTTATAAAAAAAAACTGAACACTGGGATAAGAATTTTCCGCCGATCGGTGGAAATATGCATTCTCGCTTTTTTGCTGTTCATTTCCTGTTTCGGCTTGTGTTGGCAAAAAGCGCAATTTTGATTGGAAGACACTAACGCCGGTTGGCGGAAAGTGCCATTTTGATTGGACCACCTTTTGAATAAGCGGTCGAGGAAAAAAAAATCTCGTTGATTCGCCTTTCTAATTTGATATATTCTAATTTGCAATGAAACAATACCACTATGACAAGCCACATGCTAACGTTAGCATCAATATACTACTGTGAGAGAACAGAAAGCAAGCGTGCAAGCTAACAAGCAGTGTGCACGGCATATATATATATATATATATATATATATATATATATATATATATATATATATATATATATACACACAGTATATAAAACAGTGTATAAAACAGTGCGTGCGCAAAATACAGCGCCTTTTTTTTTTTTTTTTTTTAATTTTTTCCTCATTTGTCAGTTTCATCCCTGTAAACATGTGTACTATTTTTTATATTTTTCTCCAGGTGACCATCACCACCAAGACCGAGGACGACGACATCAGCACCCAGTACACGCTCGACGCCCAAGGGAGCATCGTATCTCAGAAGCCGAGTCACTTCGGTCAAGGCAAGGCCTCATTCACATTTGTTGTAAGCAGCAATATCCAAAAATTGCATTTTTACCACATCTGTCACCCTCCCCACCCCCAAATATGCGATTTACATCTTCACATAGCTCTTTCGGCTTTGCCCCATCATGCAATTTTTCATGACTCCCTTAGCCATTTTAAAAACATATCTCCGTTATTTAATAACAAATCTGGTTGTCACATTTTACAGGTACAACGGTTAGCATACTGAAACTTTTCAAGAATCTTCCTGTGAGACGACAGTACTACTCGTCAGTGAAGAGATGCAAAGAGGAGGTGAAAAAAATCCAGGACCTGTTGATGGCCTACGCTATTATAAAACCCCAAGTGAGACTCACACTCACTCACAATAAGGTAAGACTACTTTATTTTTTTAAATCAATGTTCAATTTCAATCTGCTGTTTTAAACTTTGAAAGTTTAGCTCTAAGAGCTTTTCACAAAAATAACAGAATGGGCATTTTGGAAGTGCCAAAGAACCAAAAGGCACAAAGCTAAACAGCACCGAGACGTGTTTTGAGTGTGGACAGCCACAAGGTGTCCTCAGCAGCTTTCTCAAGGGTGCACGATGCAAAATAGGATGGGAAATTTGGAATTATGTAACAAAATACTCACAGGATTAACTGCATATTTTCCTTCTTTGCCCATGTGGGGTAAATGGGATCCTAAAACTCCTCATTACTTTGTTAAAAAAGATGATGATTTGAAGACATCACAATCAAACAAACAGTATTTTGGAAAAAGATGCGAATAAAATTGATTTCTTTTCAATGTTTTACGTCGCTCTTTGATCTGAAGTGTTTGGTATATTTCACACGATGTATTAGCCCATTTTATTCCTTCCGCAAAAGCAAATCAAACTTGTGAAATTCCATATTCATCGATCAGGCTAACTAGCTTGCGATCGAGCTAGCTAGCGAACGACTTAGCTAGCTCTCTTTCTATTCAGATATCTGGCTAATCCTTTACATCGCTGATGTCAAATTCAAGGCCCTGTGGGCCAAATCTGGCCCGCCACATCATTTTGTTCGGCACGCCAATGCTAATCAAACTTGAGAAATTTCATGTTCATCTCTCAATTTAGCTAGCTAGCGAGCTAGCTAGCGATCGAGCTAACTCGCTAGCTCTCTTTTTATTCATCTGGCTAATCCTTTACATCACAGGTGTCCAAGTCAAATTGTGGGGGTCAAATCTGGCCCGCCACATCATTTTATTTGGCCTGCGAGAGCACATTATTATTATTATTATTATTATTATTATTATTATTATTATTATTATTATTATTATAACAATCATTAATAATGATACATTTCATTTATAAGCATCTTTCAAAAGTCTCAAGGTCACTTTACAGTCACAGGATAAGTTATTTTGTGGGTGAGCAGTGGCAGCCACACGCGCCAGTGTTCACTCAACCCGGAATAGCTCAATTAGATAGAAAGCTAGCTAGCTAGCTTATAGATAGCTAATAGCCAGCTATATAGCTGATAGATAGTTAGCTAGATAGCTAACAAGCCAGCTAGATAGATAATAGATAGCTAGCTCGATAGCTAGCGAGCCAGCTAAATAGCGAATAGATAGCAAATAAAGTTCTTGCTAGGTAGCCAGCTAAATAGCTAGATAGCTTGCTAGATAGCCAGTTAGCCAGCAAGATAGATCGATAGCTGAATAGCTCAATAAATAAAAACACCCCCCATAGCAAAAATGAAGGAAAGAAGTTGTGAGACACATTTCCACCAAAAATATTTGTATCCACATTTTCCACTAACCATAAATCCCTTAAACTATTTTAACCCGGGTCAGATGTCAACTAAAGTTCATCGTTTTCTATTCTTGACTTCATGTTTGAAAACTAGTTGAAACATTGTAATATTTTTGTCCAACTTTATCACGGCCGTCGAGAGGAAACCTTAAAAAAAAGACTTTTTTGCAGCTCGCTTGCTAGCTAGCTAGCAAGCTTTATTATGGAATTTTACAAGTTTTATTTCCTTTCGCGGGCCGAATAAAATGATGTGGCGTGCCAGATTTGGCCCCCAGGCCTTGACTCAATCTCACCGGACAAATTTCAGCTGTAATTTTACTTGACCTGTTAAAAATCAAAATCTATCATTTGGGTCTGTGTAAACTCTATCATTTGGGTTCATCTTTAGTCTTTCAACAAGATGAGTGGCAATCGTCCGTCCAAGTATTGAGCAAGCGGGCCTGCCTTGTCGCCTTTCTCAACGCCTCTAATCACAGCTGTCAGGTGCTCCCAACACAAATACGAGCGACTGCAAACTCGGATTTAGCCGATTATGATGCTTGAGTAAGTTGCTGAAGTCAGCTGCAGTTTGTGTTTCAGGCCGCGGCGCACGTCGCCGCGCGCGTTGGTGTATGTGGGTCAGAGAGAGGGCACGACGCCACTTTCTGTGGCGTTCCTAGAAATCCGTTTCAAGGGTTGTTAACGGCGAGTAACGAAGGTGCCCATTTTGTACATTCAGCTCTCGCTCGCCGCTATCGTTTACAAGCGGCAACGCCAGTCGAGCCCCCGTGTCGCGTTGCACGCCGTGTCTACGAGCTCTTTACAGCGGCGATCCCTTTCCCTGCGGTAACTGTACGTTACATAGCTCGAGGCGTGCCACCATATCGTCCCGAATCATTTTAATCAAATCATTGCTTGGGGAATGTGATGGCAAAGAGCAGTTTTTTTCAAGAATCCATTTTTGATTGTAAACCAAGGCATAAAAAACCCCGAAACTTTGGTCAAAAAACGAATTGGTCGAGAATTAAGAAATTGTATTGTATTTTGTTGTATTTATCTGTCACACTTTAAAGGACAACCGACACCATTTTTTGTTTCCTAACTGACATTAGAAAAATATTTTATAGCATCTAAAATACCCAAAACATGCAGGCTGATATTTTTAGTCAAATGCAAAACACCAATAAAAATGAGTTAAAGTGTCCCAAAACTACTTCAAAATGATGGCGAGTTTTAGAAGGTCCCGCCCCCTTGTTCGTTACGTGACGCAAAACGTCCTGTCTTGCCGTCCTCTAGAATCAAAACAATGGCCTCAGATTCGGAGAAGATGCTTTCCCTTTACTCATCCAGTTATGAATATGATTCAAATACAGTAAAGTCTCGTTATATCGATATCGGATATATCGATAGTCCCGGTTATATCGATACTATTTCTATGCACGCACGGAGAAAATTACATGCAAAAAGGGTCGGATATATCGATAGTCCCGGTTATATCGATATTTTTCCGGACTCCCTTGAATATCGATATAACGAGACTTTACTGTAGTTCTGAAGAGGAAAGCATAAATGCTTGCAATCGATTAAAGAAGTCTTTCCGGGTCATTTTGAGGCATCAGGACTGACCCAGAACATGCAGAAGATGGCACTCAAGCTCCGTTGGAACTGGGCTGATTTGTCTACTGGGAAGTTGTGTCAGCTGATATTAAATAGTTGTTTTGGTGCAACACACAACGATTCACCATTGCGTTACTTATGTTTTCCTTCTAATTTCACCATCAACACGGATCAACACGAAGTTTTCAGACCAAACATAGTACCGCAAAATGCATTGTGTGTCCTTTCTCAGTCAGGGGCGTTCCTTCCGTGATGTGACATCAGGAATCGTCACCAACTCAAAAACAAGACTTCCTGAATATTCAGCGCAAGTCTTAAAACGTAAAATATAGCTTTATGCGGTGGAATCTTTGTAAAATATGGTCAGTAGAAGTCATTTGAAGCGATTTTACAAATTATGGACACAACTAGTCCACAGGCGTCGGTTGTCCTTTAAGGCTTATTTGGTAGAAAATTATGTTTGATGGGGACCTGGGAACGGATTATTTTTAATGGTTTCTTATGGGAAATAAATGTTTGGCAGACGAACGTTTCGCCTTACACACACTTTCTGGGAACCAATTAAGTTTGTACACTGAGGTATCACTGTATTTCAGTTCAACTGGTTCATATGTGAAATGACTCAAGATGAGATCACCTTTATTAGTCTCACATTGGAGATATTCCCTATTTCACAGCAGCAAAGTGACAAAAGGAAGAGGATAGGAAAAAGAAGTAGAAAAGCAAAAATCTAGTAGCTGCTGTAAAGGCAGCCACTCTCCCGGCAGCCATTTTGAAGTCAAAACAATAACAAAAATGGTGGTTCAGTTCCCGTCTCGACACCAACGTCAAGTGTGTAAATGTAAAAAAGGCTGTCGTCGTTGTGGTTGCAGGAGATGCTCTGGCAGAAGGCCAAGGCGGCTGACCACAGGGATGCTCTCCTTGCCACCTTGGGCTCCGCGACGCTTGCTAACATGCTCCCGTGCAACCATCGTCAAGAGGAGGCCGAGGTTTGTTCCTCGTCTCTTTCATCATATCTATTCACGCTCCCAAATGACATTAGATTTGATTTGATTAGATTAGATTAGCCTTTATTATTCTCGCAGTGGAGAAATTGATGTTTCACTGCAGCAAAATGATGAAAGGAAGAGAAAAGGAAAGAAAGAAGTAGAAATAAATACAGGATCTATCTGGCTATCTATTAGCTATCTGTTAGCTAGCTAGTTAGCGTTCTATCTATTTGAGTTACTTCCGGGTTGAGTGAACACTGGGGCATGTGGCTGCCACTGCTCACCCGCAGAAAAAAGTTTTGAAAGGCGCTTAGAAATGAAATGGATTATTATTATTATTATTATTATTATTATTATTATTATTATTATTATTATTATTATTATTATTATTATTATAGGAGCTGCTGTCAAGGCAGCCACTCTCGTGGCGCCATCTTGAAGTCAAAACAACAACAAAAAACAAAATATCAAATAATTAGATTAGATTACTTTTTATTAGTCTCGCACTGGAGAAATTGACGTTTCAAAGTAACAATGGGATGAATGGAAGAGAAAATGAAAGAAAGAAGTAGAAAAACAAAATACAGGAGCTGGTGTAAAGCCAGCCACTCTCGTGGCGCCATCTTGAAGTCAAAACAACAACAAAACAAAATATCAAATAATTCGATTAGATTCGTTTTTATTAGTCTCGCACTGGAGAAATTGACGTTTCACAGCAGCAAAGTGATGAAAGGAAGAGAAAAGGAAAGAAAGAAATAGAAAAAAATACAGGAGCTGCTGTCAAGGCAGCCACTCTCGTGGCGCCATCTTGAAGTCAAAACAACAACAACAACAAAACCAAATATCAAATAATTAGATTAGATTAGTTTTTATTAGTCTCGCACTGGAGAAATTGACGTTTCACAGCAGCAAAGTGATGAAAGGAATAGAAAAGGAAAGGAAGAAGTAGAAAAACAAAATACAGTAGCACCTTCTTTGTCGTATGAAGCAGTTCTAGATGAAAGAGGGGTGGGTCAACGCCTCATTTTCACCAGTGGATCAAGGACATCACGGTGAAATAAGCACGTCTGCTACAAGCTAAATGTTGAACGCTAACACAAAGCTGTAGCATCCATTGACGAAAAGACTGTCGCACATCTCCTGTCCCACGTAAATCCGCATCAATTCCAAGCCGCAGCCGATTCACAGACAAGAATGGCACATTTGGCTAGCTTGCCGAGAAAGTGCTGCCCTCACCAGTGAAAATCTCACTTTTCTCTTCAGTCTCTGGATTGTTTGTTTGGGGACATGGTCGCCTTTGGCTCCCGAAAACACAGAGCTAGCGAGCCAGTGCTGGTTTCTAGCCAGAAAATGTGTTGAGCTGGTCGGCAGCCAAAATTTCTTTGGCATTTTTGCTCGCTTGTGATGAGGAGTGAGCATTTTTGGAAAGCCAAGCTTTTGTTGTGCTGCCGCTAATTGAATGACGCTTTGAGCGCTCACTTTTCTGCTAGGTCACGCTAGGTGCCGTACGCTTTGCTAGCTCCCAACTAATCGTCCGTGACGGATGTAGAGCAGCACCTTTTCACCTCCCTTTCCTGGTTTGTCTCATTTGCTTGTTGTTGATTTGTCGCCGCCGCCCCGTTAGCACATCGACCTTTCGTCTTG
This sequence comes from Hippocampus bargibanti, assembly GCF_051943395.1. NCBI lineage: Eukaryota > Metazoa > Chordata > Actinopteri > Syngnathiformes > Syngnathidae > Hippocampus > Hippocampus bargibanti. The sequence goes on along the minus strand of NC_142741.1, from coordinate 6,604,265 downwards.
TCCCACGAGTCCGACTCCCCGAAGCAACGGGAGCAGAGGTGACTTCACCGCGGGGGGGGGATTGTAAGCAAATGCCATAGCTGCGTTTCGGCGGCGTTTTACTTTCAGCCCGATGGAGGGCAAAGTGTGGCCATTTGTGTTAATATAAAGTGAGCGTACATGTGGCCTGAAAAGCCCGAAGATCGGCTCCTTTATTGACATCAAATTCGACATCTTTTAGAGAGCGTCGCGAATAATGACATCAAAGTTATGTGGAGGCGAGCAAAGGGAAAACAAAGTAATAAATCGGCGCTTTGCCACCTGGAATCAATACGCTAATAGCGATCGTAATTTCATATAAGCTTATTCTGTCTGTCTGTCTGTCCCGTCCCTTTGTCCGTCTGTCCGTCTATTTGTTTGTGTGTTTTTCATATGCCAGAGTTCATTTAGCTGCCTATCTATTTGCTCTATATCAGCTTTCTATTAGCTATCTATTTGCTATCTATTAGCTAACTGGCCGGCTAGCTAGCGATCTGGCTGGCTATCTATCAGTTATATAGCTAGTTGTCTAGTTGGCTATCTATTGGCTATCTATTAGCTAGCTAGCTTTCGATGTGTTTGAGTTACTTCTGGGTTAAGTGAACGCTTGCGCGTGCGGCTGCCGCTGCTCACCTACGGAAAGACTTATCCTGTGACTGAAAAGTGACATTGAGAGTTTTGAAAGGCGCTTAGAAATTAAATGTATTATAATTATTATTTTTGTACTTATGTACTTATTATTCTATACATGGTCGTATTTTTTTCAGTCAAAAAGGAAACAAAGAAGATTTACCTAGCTATCCAGCTATCTAGCTGGCTTCTCGCCAGCTAGCTATTTGCTATCTAGCGCCCTATCTAGCTAGCTATGTATTAACTATATCGCTATCTAGTTAGCTTTCTATCTATTTGAGTTACTTCCGGGTTGAGTGAACGCTGGCGCGTGTGGCTGCCGCTGCTCACCCACAGAAAAACTTATCCTGTGACTGAAAAGTGACCTTGAGAGTTTTGAAAGGCGCTTATAAATGAAATGTGCTATTATTATTATTATTATTATTATTATTATTATTATTATTATTATTATTATTATTATTATTATTATTATTATTATTATTATTATGTATTTACCTATTATTTACTTTTTATTTGCTATTTATTTACGTATCATTTACTTTTGTATTTATTTGCTATGTATTACTTATTATTTATGTATTACAGTAAAGTCTCGTTATATCGATATCGGTTATATCGATAGTACTGCTTATTACGATACTATTTCTATGAACGCAAGGAAAAAAATTACATGCCGCAGGATCGGATATATCGATAGTCCGGTTATAACGATATTTTTTCAGACTCCCAGGAATATCGATATAACGAGACTTTACAGTATTTATTATTGACTTTTTACGTAATTGTTTGTTTACTTATTTATTTGTATGTTTATTGATTTGTTTGTCTATTTATTTGTTTTTTTTTTGTTAATTCATTAACATATTTTTGTGTAGTTATTTGTCTATGCATTAATTTATGTGTTTATTTATTTACTTATGATGTACTTATGATTTACTTATTGTTTACTTATTGTTTACTATTTATTTACATATTATGTATGTAATTGTAAATGTAAATGTAATTTATTATGCATTTGTTGTTTTATTTGTCTATTTAGGTTTATTTGTTTATTCATTTATGTATTTGTTTATTCTTTGTGTATTTATTTATTTATTAATTTATTTATTTATTTTAAGGGATTTTGGAACAACTCTTTTCATCTAGCATCTCACTAAGATTCTTTAATTAATTAATTAATTTATTTATTTATGTATTTATTTATTGACAGTATTTATTTATTTACCAGGGTATTTCAAAGACATTTAAAAATTATTTACTTATAATTAAAATTTGGTTGTATTGTAAATTGTTTATTGTATATATTCCAATTTATGTATTCATTTATTTATCTTGTTTTGTGTTTTTCTTTTCAGATTTTTCTGGAGGGTTTTTTCCCTAAACCAGGCGCCGACGTCTCATCAACCAGCGCTTCCGGTCCGGACAAAACGTTCCTATTTGTCAACAATCGTCCCATCCATCACAAGGACATCATCAAGGTGCGCTTGACGTACTTCGCTCGCGGCGCTCATCTTTAAAAAAAAAAGTTCTGTTTCCATTTCTGCTGGGTTTTCAGTTACTACGCCAACACTACGCCGCGCAGTATGCGGACGAGTCGGCGCACAACCGCTACCCCATCCTCATGCTTCACATCACCGTGTCACCTTCCGCCGTGGACGTCAATCTGACACCTGACAAGACCCAGGTTCTCCTCCACAGCAAGGTATTTTCTGGAACGCATAATAATAATAATAATAATAATAATAAATAATAATAATAATACATTGTAGCAGTTGAGGAAGGAGGACACAAGCCAGGAAATTGATGCAAAAAGCTATCAACCCACCTAAACAGAACACAATACATTCAATTTATAAACGCCTTTCAAAACTCTTCAGGTCACTTTACAGTCACGGGATACCTTTTACTGTGGGTGAGCAGCGGCTGCCACCCGCACCAGCGTTCACTCAACCCGGAAGTAACTCAAATTGATAGGAAGCTAGCCAGCTTGCTAGCTAATAGGTAGCTAGCAAAGTAGCTAGCACGATAGCTAGCCGAGCCAGCTAGATAGCTGACAGCTAATAGATAGCAAATAGAGAGCAAATAGCTAGCTAGAAAAAATTGCATTCATGGTCTCGTTCAATCAGCTATTTTATTATTATTTTATTTATGGTTTTATTGTTCTGTGTATTTTTTGATTGAGCGTTCAGAAAGGCGCTTGGAAATTAAATGTATTATTATTATCAGTGTTTGAAATAACGTCTGACCGGACGCCCGGGGCGTACAACTTTTACGTCGGGCGTACAACTTTCAAAGCGTCTCGGCCCAGGTGGCCGACAACTTCTTCAAGAAAAAAAAAAGATTTTTTTCAAATCAAACGTTTGTTTTATTCAATAAAGCAAAAGCCAGGAGCCATCCGTTACAAGCCACATGGGCTCCCCTTTCTAAGCGCCTTTCAAAACTTTCAAGTACAATTTACAGTCACTGTATAGTCCGAAGCACGAAACAGGCTTCTGATTAGCTGCAGTGCTGAGTATGCAAATTACCAAACGAACGTTCGTTTGGCAATTTGCATACTCTTCAGCAAGGGATATTTACTATAAATTAAGCAAGGGAGCATTTGTGGTAGGTACTTCCTTAATTAAAAAAAAATCATTTATACTTTGCAACGTTTTTTTTTGCGATTAGTCGTCTTATTGTGTTTCAAGTTGTGAAAAATGGAGCAGGCAACTTTTCAAAGTTGTCTGCCCTGGTGTCCGCTAACTTTTTGTCATGAGTTTCAGACATTATTATTATTATTATTATTATTATTATTATTATTATTATTAAGAATCAGAATCATCTTTATTGCATCTTTATTATTAAGTATGTAGAACTCACAAGGAATTTGTTTCCGGTAGAACACGCTGCACTAGTATCGTCGTCAAAAAAACTGCTAAGTGGCACTATACAATTCCATTTTGGCTACTGTTGAAAGAGTTCAAAGAGTTAATGGCTTGGGGGAAGAAGCTGTTTAAATGTCTGCTGGATTTTTTTGTTTGATTTATTATTACTATTATTATTATTATTATTATTATTATTATTATTATTATTATTATTATTATTATTATTAGCCAGTGTAGCTGGCTTGATAACTAGCTAGATAGCTAATTGGGTAAATTTAGTAGAAATACAGTATGTAACAATTGATGGTGGCCTATGAGAACTATTTTTTAAATACGATCGCAATTCCGGTTTGTAATTTTTGCGTTTTAGGAAACCTTGTTGACGGCCTTGGAAGCCTTGTTGGTCTCTCTCTACGGATATCGCGACTCCACCAGACCGACCTCAGCTAGCAGTTCTTCGTCCTCGGCGGTCCAGGAACCCATTGTTCATGGGTTACCCGCTCCCTCGGAGTCCACCTTGGATGAACCCTTGCCGAGCGAACTCCCCGCAAAATTCCAAGATGGAGACAAGTTGAGAAAAGCACAAATATCTGCGGACGACTGGAGCAAAGGCACCGCTTTAAGCGACCCGGTAACAGGACAGCCTCTGCAGCCCGTCACCGTCCATCAAGGATCGGCGTTGGACGCTCCAAGGCCGCTCAATGTCATCACGGAAAAGCGTACAGCCCTGACGGCCTTCAACCTGATCGGCGACCGGACGATGAGAGCGCCGCTGTCGCCGCTCGCTTTATTTGAGAAGGAGGCCCGCCTCCAGGTTCTCTGCAAGAAACCCACCGCCAGCCTGCAGGAGATTAGCGAGGCGGTTCGCGACAGGTGGAAAAATCTCGGTCAGGAAGATCGTAAGAAGTAAGTTTCCGTTTCTTATCGCCTGAGATATATATATATATATATATACAGTGATACCTCGGTTCACGAACTTAATTGGTTCCCAGAAAGTGCGTGTAAGGCGAAAAGTGTGTCTTTCAAACATTAATTTCCCATAGGAAACCATAAAAAATGAGAATAATCCGTTCCCAGGTCCCCATAAAACATACTTTTCTACAAAATAAGCCTTAAAACTACACAAAATATACCTTATTTTACATAAAATAAATGTGCTATTGTATTATAATGAAAGAAATAAACTGTACTGTAGAATAAAGTCGTTTTATTTAACATTGTGATGGTCGTTGATGTCGTTGCCTCTTGATGCGATCCGAGTGAAGTTGTCATGCTTTCTCGGTGATAATACCCTCACTCACACTGTTGTGTGCTAGCTGCTTTTCGGTAATCCAAATCAACAATTTTTCAAGCTCTTCTTTTGCCTGAGACCGTTGCTTAGACAACACAGAAACACCCTTAGCCACACGTAGCAATGGTCGACTTAGCATACTGGCACTGGGATGCTAAGTCACACAAACGCACACTTCGTTCATGTTTCTCGATGATCTCCTTCTTCTGCTCGACTAATTTTGTTTTCTGTCCTCTTCAGCTCAACACTAGTCTGTGGTGGGGTCTTTTTCTGTCCCATAATTGCAAAAGTACTCCACCCGATAGCAAACCGCGTCTGCACTCAAAGGGGTGTGGAAAACTAGTCCGCCAGCCAACTGTATGGTTTGGTTCGTCCGCCGAAAACTAGTTTGTCAAGATTATATTCTCGCAAATTGTTCGTAAGGCGAAAAGTTCGTGAGCTAAAGCATTCGTAAGCCGAGGTCTCACTACATATATTTTTTTGATAGGGTAACCGGCCAATTCAGAACGAGTCAATCAATAGCTTTCCGTGTGCCGCCCTTGACCCAACATGCTTCTCGCCACTGTTTTCGTTGGTCGAAAATCACATCCACGCTTACATCACCGGCGCTCGGCGTGACACATAGTTGGCTCGCGGTGAACAAATTTGGCAGCGAAACAGATGGAGGTAATGAGCGTTAGCTGTTTGACCCGTTTCGGGCCCCCCTGCCGGGCAAAGGATTTAGCATTCATGAAGCGAAGACGGAGGAGGAGGATGGAGTCGTTTCGTGGGGGTGATCGGGAAAATAAAGCGGCTCGCAAAATGTCTTCACGTGGCTCTCGCTGTGAATTGTGCCCTATTTTTCAGATGTCAGTCAACGCTAAAGGCACACTGAGTAGAAACCCCAAAAAGTAAAAATTAAGTTCGGAAGTTGAGGTCTCACTGTATTTAATGTTTTATGAATGTTTTTAAATTATGGACAGTGATACCTTGGTTTACGAACTTAATTGGTTCCCAGACAGAGTGTGTAAGGTGAAAAGTGTATATCTCAAAAATATTTTCCAATTGGAAACCATTAAAATGGGAATAATCCGTTCCTGGGTTTCCATAAAATATACTTTTCAACTAAATAAGCCTTAAAACTACACACAACATACCTTATTCTATGTATAATAAATGTGCTATTGTATTGTAATGAAAGAAATACACTGCATTGTATCATAAAATCACTTTTGTATCCCAAAAATTAATTTTCCATAGGAAGCCATTAAAATGAGAATAATCCGTTCCCAGGTCCTCGTAAAACATAATTTTCTACTTTCTAATTTTCTAAGCCTTAAAACTACACAAAATATACCTTATTTTATGTATAATAAATGTGCTACGGTATTATGATTAAAGAAATGAACTGTACTATATAATAAAGTCGTTTTATTTATCTTTGTGATGGTTGTTGATGGCTTGATGGAATGGAGTGTCCGGTTTCCTCAGCATTGAACACTTGATGAGGAACATAGCCTTTTTCTTTCACCATCTTGACGAATGATCCCTTGTAGGTGCTTTCTCTGCGATGTTCCTCATCAATTGTGTTCTGTTTAGCTGGGTTGATCGCTTTTTGCATCAGATGGCTTGTGCGGGTTATTTGTGGAGCCTGATTGATGGGAATTTTAACCTTGCAGTCTACACTCTGCCTTTGAACTATCAACGTTGAAACGAGTCCAAATATCACTGTTTTCTATCCGTTTTGTCACTCTCTCTCTGTCGTCTGTATATATACACAGGTAACATCCGACTTATGACCGAGTTCCGTTCAGACCAAACGGTCGTAAGCCAAAATGGTCGTAAGTTGAAATCCATTCAAAATGTTGAATAGAGACTCGGAGGCTAAACGACTTGCAAATTCCCCCCTCTGGTGCCATCACACGGTCGATTGCTGTGCGAGAGTGAGATGCTGGCTGGCTGGCCAAAATTGTCGTCCACGTTACCAGCCTGCTAGCGCACTGCGGTGCCAGGCGTCAAATTAAAATTTTAAAAATAGGGTTTGGAGGTCATGGTCGTAATGATGCGGATGATGTTTTGTTTCTCATGGATGTGATATGCACTCGACAGGTATGAAGAGAAGGCCCAGAAGCAGCTGGAGCACCACGACCGCACTTGCGCCGCCAAACTAGCGAGCGGCGGCGCCAAAGAGCGACGGGCCTCCTCAGCTTCCGGCCAGAAGCGCAAGGCGCCGCTCTCAAACCAGCAGCTGCTGGACGAGCTCTTCTCCACGCCGCGCTCGCAGAAGAAGGCCCGCACCCCCATCGGCAAGCCCTCGCGGCCCCTCCCCTGCTGCATGTCGAGCCTTCGCGCCCGACTCCAACGCCTCTCGACGGCGGTGGCGACGCCGCGGGGCCTTCGTCTTGTCAACCGGCTGGCCTCGCAGAGCATCTGGCTGGTTTTATGTGACCAGCAGCTGATGTTGTTCAACCCCTTCCGGGTGCAGGAGAGCCTTCTTCTTCAGAATCTCCTGCGGGATCAAATCCTTCCAGCCGTTACTCTGCAGAACGCCATCCGTGTCACCGAAGGGTAACGGCACACTCACTTCTCACTTGCAAACAGCCCAACCACAATTTCCGTGCTGAATTTGAAAAATAATTGTAGTGTAGTTGCAGCAACGGTCCACGTATGGCCACATACGGTCATATATGGCCCCTTTCTGTCATGCTGGTTTGCATTGATCTAAAAAAATAATAGGTTTCATTTCTAGTTTAATTTTTAAAATATTTGTATTCATAAAATTAGATGCTTGGTTAATTCTGTGAATTTATGATAAATGTGTGTTAGCAAAATAACAGTACCTGGAAATGTATTATGATTATTATTATTATTATTATTATTATTATTATTATTATATTATTATTATTATTATTATTATTATTATTATTATTATTATTAATATTATTACTAATAAAGGCATATCCAATCCAATTATTATTATTATTATTATACTAATTATTATTATTATTATATTTTTCAATTCTATTACAAAGACATATATACAATGATATATATATATATATATATATATATATATATTTTTTTTTTTTAAACTATAAACTATATTTTTAAAGAAAGAGACATTTAAAAAAAATCCACATTATTTATGCCTATAGATGTTTTTTATTCGATTACAAAAAAATTATATAGATATGCTGTTTTTAAAACGTATATATAGTATATAAAATATACATTATATATATACAGTAAAGTCTCGTTATATCGATATCGGATATATCGATAGTCCCGGTTATATCGATACTATTTCTATGCACGCACGGAGAAAATTACATGCAAACAGGGTCGGATATATCGATAGTCCCGGTTATATCGATATTTTTTCGGACTCCCTTGAATATCGATATAACGACACTTTACTGTAATATATATATTATATAATAATAATTTATATATTGTCTGTGACTGTGTGAGAGCTTTGAAAGGCGCTTAAAATTTAATGTATTATTATTATTAATATATATTTTTTAATATATATTGGATATGTATACATATTTTTTAATTCAATTACAAAAAACAATATAGATATACTGCTTTTTGGATTTGATATGCCTTTATTAGTCTTTCAATGGAGAAATTTACATTTCACAGCAGCAAAGTGATGAAAGGAATAAAAGTAGAAAAACAAAATACATGAGCTGCTGGAAAGGCAGCCACTCTCGCGGCGCCGTCTTGAAGTCAAAAGAAAAAATGGGCCATAAATAAATAGATAAAGATAATGGCGACAATTGGCACACAGCACAAGCCAAAAAAAAGAATCAAATGGTCATATTAAACCCATATTAATGTTGGCATCCCGACTCTCTGATAGGACATTTCACATATCAGCCTGTCAGGGGGTTTAACTGTCCTACCACATCTTGTGAAATTGACGGGGCCTTGTGTGTCTTGTGGTTGTGTGCAAATGACCTCCTCAAGTTCAGTCTCATCTGGAGTCGAGTGTGCTATGTCAAACACCCCATTTTTTCCCATGGGTTTTAAAAATATATATAGACAGTATATCAAATATATATATTTTATATTTTTAATATATATTGTATTTGTATGCATATATTTTTTTTATTCAATTACAAAAAAAAATTGATAATAGTGTTTAAAATCATTCCGGACACGTCTGAATTTCCTCCGTTTTTTTTTCTTGTGCAGAAGTGTAGGCGGAAGCGAGTGCCTGGAGTGTTTGTGCAACATGGAGAAAGACAAGCCGGATGCTAACGGCAGGATGGTCATCTCTGACCCGAGAGTCGTCGCCAACGGATTTCAAATCAGGCTCACGCCAGGTAAATTTCCATCGCTAACACCACGTTAGCTTAAACGACTCACGCCAGGTTAACTTCCATCGCTAACACCGCGTTAGCTAATATGACTCACGCCAGGTTAACTTCCATCACTAACACAGCGTTTGCTAAAACGGCTCACGCCAGGTTAACTTCCATCGCTAACACAGCGTTAGCTAAAACGGCTCACGCCAGGTTAACTTCCATCGCTAACCCCACGTTAGCTAAAACGACTCACGCCAGGTTAACTTCCATCGCTAACACCACGTTAGCTAAAATGTCTCACACCAGGTGAACTTCCATCGCTAACACAGTTAGCCAGAACGACTCACGGCAGGTTAACTTCCATTGCTAATAATATTTTTTTTTTGTAATTGAATAAAAAATATATGGGGCCGATACGACCAGTCAGACTTTAGTTCGCTGACGAAGCCTCTTGGATAGGAGGCGAAACGTCCGAAACCTTCACTTTTGTACAGATGACGGCTGAAGAAACCTTCTCATCGATGGACCACTCCTGTACGACTGAGAGCTTACACAGACATAAAAAATATATGCATACAAATACAATATATATTAAAAATATATAATATATATTTTAAATCTATATATTTTATATACTGTCTGTATATACTTTTAAAAGCAGTATATCTATATTGTTTTTTGTAATTGAATTTAAAAATATGTATACGTATCCAATATATATTTAAAAAATATATAATAATAATAATAATAATAATAATAATAACAATACATTTCATTTCTAAGCACCTTTGAAAACTCTCAATGTCACTTTACAGTTATTACAGGATAATTATTTCTGTGGGTGAGCAGCGGCAGCCACACACGCCAGCATTCACTCAACCCGGAAGTGACTCAAATAGAATAGTACGACAAATAGATAGAAAGCTAGTACCACGTTAGCTATCACGGCTCACGGCAGGTTAACTTTCATCGCTAACACCACGTTAGCTAAAACGAGTCACGCCAGGTTAACTTCGATCGATAACACCACGTTAGCTAAAACGACTAACGCCAGGCTAACTTCCATCGCTAATCCCACGTTCGCCAAAATGACTCCAGGGTTTTTTTATTTATTGTTATCATTTGGTGTGATGGCAGCCAACAAAACAAACGGCGACCGCGTGTCAATATTGACCATCGGCGTTTCGTAACCAAATGGCCGCCAAGGGGAGCATTTGGCAGCGTTTGGTCTTCATTAGCCGGGATTATTTCTCAGTTTGCAGTGCGTGAATTTGCGCGACCTTTTGAGCGGGCACGCTGCCAGTCTCGCAGGTGATGCGAATGCTTGCTTGCCCTTTCAAAGAATTTCAGGAATTTTCATTGCTCGCTGCTAGCCCCCCCATGGCCCCCTCCCTAAATTGCAATAATAATAATACAGTGACACCTTGGTTTATGAACTTAATTGGTTCCCAGACAGTTTGTAAGGTGAAAAGTGTGTATCCCAGAAATTAATTTCCCATGGGAAACCATTAAAATCAGAATAATCCGTTCCCAGGTCCCCATAAAACACAGGTGTCAAAGTCAAGGCCCGCGGGCCAAATCCGGCCCGCCACATCAATTTTTTCAGCCCGCGAAAGCAAATCAAACGTATGAAATTCCATGATGCTTGCTAAATTCTTAACCAAAATTTCATATTTTTGGATATAAACCACAATAACAGTCATTATTCTTGACTTCAGATTTTATAACTAGTTATTCATTCATTTGTTGTGTGCTCTATATGTAATATGTGGATCGGATTAAACATTCTAATGGCTTCCCCAAATTCATAACGGCCCTCGGGAGGAAACCATACCTACAATGTGGCCCGCGGCATAAAACATAATTTTCTAAGCCTTAAAACTACACAAAATATACCTTATTTTATGTATAATAAATGTCCTATGGTATTATAATTAAAGAAATAAACTGCCTTCGTAAACATAGGTATCACTGTAAAACATTTAATTTATAAGCGCTTTTCAAAACTCTCAAGGACACTTTGCATTCACAGGATATTTTTTCTGCGGGTGAGCAGCGGCAGCCAGCGTTCACTCAACCCGGAAGTAACAAAGTAAAAATAAAATAAAAACTAAATAACAAATAATATGACGACACAAAGACAGAGACTCATTTATCAGCACTTTCTGTACCCTCTTTGTGACATGAATAAACAAGTGATGTATCACACTGGTTTCTTTTGGACTTTTCATCAGAATAGGATAGCGACGTACCTCTGTAACAAGAATGTACTGTTACATAAGCCACATTCTGTTGCGAACAGCTAAATGATTCAACAGAGCTACATGCTTATACAAAACACATTTTTGAATGTCTACATTGGAAAATAGTAGGGCTACTGACTTTCCAACAAAGTTCTATCACACTGTCCGCCGCACAGACGATTTTAGCTTCTTAGTTCATTAGCTAGCTAGCGACCTTGCTAGTTAGTTAGCGAGCTTGCTAGTAGTTAGCGAGCTTGCTAGCTAATGTCATGTGTCCCTTGGCATGTTTTCATCGTGTACTTGGAACAGGTTATTTTTTCTGTATATAAAACAGTGGAATTGTTCCAATTTTAAGTGTTGATAAAAAATGTCTTCATAAAAGTAGAAAAAAATGTGTGCCACTTTTAGCTAGCTAGCGAGCGAGCTAGCTAGTTAGCTAATGCTAGCTGGGTAGCTAGCATTTCCACATTCTATTGCGCGAAGCTAAGTGATTCAACAAAGCTACATGCAAACACAAAACACATTTTTGAATGTCTACATTGGAAAATAGTAGGGCTACTGACTTTCCAACAAAGTTCTATCACACTGTCCGTCGCACAGACGATTTTAGCTTCTTAGTTCAATAGCTAGCTAGCGAGCTTGCTAGTTAGTTAGCGAGCTTGCTAGCTAATGTCATGTGTCCCTTGGCATGTTTTCATGGTGTACTTGGAACAGGTTATTTTTTCTGTGTATAAAACACTGGAATTGTTCCAATTTTAAGTGTTGATAAAAAATGTCTTCATAAAAGTAGAAAAAAATGTGTGCCAATTTTAGCTAGCTAGTTAGTTAATGCTAGCTGGGTAGCTAGCATTTCCACATTCTATTGCGAGAAGCTAAATGATTCAACAAAGCTACATGCTAACACAAAACACATTTTTGAATGTCTACATTGGAAAATAGTAGGGCTACTGACTTTCCAACAAAGTTCTATCACACTGTCCGTCGCACAGACGAGTTTAGCTTCTTAGTTCAATAGCTAGCTAGCGAGCTTGCTAGTTAGTTAGCGAGCTTGCTAGCTAATGCCATGTGTCCCTTGGCATGTTTTCATGGTGTACTTGGAACAGGTTATTTTTTCTGTGTATAAAACACTGGAATTGTTCCAATTTTAAGTGTTGATAAAAAATGTCTTCATAAAAGTAGGAAAAAAAAGTGTGCCACTTTTAGCTAGCTAGCGAGCGAGCTAGCTAGTTAGCTAATGCTAGCTGGGTAGCTAGCATTTCCACATTCTATTGCGAGAAGCTAAATGATTCAACAAAGCTACATGCTAACACAAAACACATTTTTGAATGTCTACATTGGAAAATAGTAGGGCTACTGACTTTCCAACAAAGTTCTATCACACTGTCCGTCGCACAGACGATTTTAGCTTCTTAGTTCAATAGCTAGCTAGCGAGCTTGCTAGTTAGTTAGCGAGCTTGCTAGCTAATGTCATGTGTCCCTTGGCATGTTTTCATGGTGTACTTGGAACAGGTTATTTTTTCTGTGTATAAAACACTGGAATTGTTCCAATTTTAAGTGTTGATAAAAAATGTCTTCATAAAAGTAGAAAAAAATGTGTGCCAATTTTAGCTAGCTAGTTAGTTAATGCTAGCTGGGTAGCTAGCATTTCCACATTCTATTGCGAGAAGCTAAATGATTCAACAAAGCTACATGCTAACACAAAACACATTTTTGAATGTCTACATTGGAAAATAGTAGGGCTACTGACTTTCCAACAAAGTTCTATCACACTGTCCGTCGCACAGACGAGTTTAGCTTCTTAGTTCAATAGCTAGCTAGCGAGCTTGCTAGTTAGTTAGCGAGCTTGCTAGCTAATGTCTTGTGTCTTTTGGCATGTTTTCATGGTGTATTTGGAACAGGTTATTTTTTCTGTGTATAAAACACTGGAATTGTTCCAATTTTCAGTGTTGATAAAATAATTTCTTCATACAAGTAGAAAAAAATGTGTGCCACTAGCTAGCTAGCGAGCTGGCTAGTTAGCTAATGCTAGCTAGCATTTCCTTGTCATGTTTTCGTGGTGTATTTGAATCAGGCAATATTTGGCCCAAGGCGTCCGAACATTGCTTCGGAAATATATTTTAGCATGATTTGTGATATTTCCTCTTGACGTGACAGGCCGTCTTTTTTTTTTCTTTCTTCCGACTTCCTTTTGGTCTCGCGAGCCTTCTATTAGTCATTAAACACTCCATTTGGCCGTCCTCCGTTTAACTTGGCCCAATGCTGAATCGTAATATTTATTTGGGGATGATTTCCTGGCGATAACATCTCGCTCTGCCAATATTTGACTGGTGTCTTTCTGCTTCTCTTGGCCAGGTGGCGTGTCGTCCCAGAGACATCTGGAAGTGACGGCGTTGGCCGACTGCGTCCCTTTCCTCGGCGTCCAGGACCTGGGGGAGATCGTCTCAGCGGTGCTTCGCAGGAAAGCCAAAACGCTGCAGGAGTGCCGGCCGCTTAAAGTCTCCAACTTCCTCCAAGTGAGTGACGAAACGCTTCCGAAATCAAAGTGGAACGCGGGCTGTTCGTGTCCGGTGCTGAGATGACAATCCGAAATGTGAAGTTGGTGCCTCGAAATGCAAACTAAATCCAAAAATGTTAATAGTTCTTTGTTTTTAACTCCTTCACTGCCAGACGGTGTGCAAAAATGTGTCCACGCCCATGCCAGGGTTTTTGTCATTGTCACTCGTTTTCCAGGACCCACAGAATGTTGACGACATCAACATTCAATGCAGCACCAGAAAACTTAGCGCTATTATTTCATTACAAAAAAAGTGTTAATTCCTAAGTTATATGGGTCTGGAGTTAAATGAGGGAACGCCGGCGCGTATGGCTGCCGCTGCTCACCCTCAGAAAAAAATATCCTGTGACTGTAAAGTGTCCTTGAGAGTTTTGAAATGCGCTTATAAATGAAATGTATTATTATTATGATACTATGTATTAGCGAGCTAGCTGGGTTTCTATCTATTTGAGTTACTTCCGGGTTGAGTGAACGCAGGCGCGTATGGCTGCCGCTGCACACCCGCAGAAAAAATATCCTCTGACTATAAAGTGTCCTTGACAGTTTTGAAAGGCGCTTATAAATAAAATGTATTATTATTATTATTATTATTATTATGAGCTTGAAAGGGGGACAGATGTACAAAATACAATACAATACCTACATTTTGATTTATATAGCGCTTTAACAAAGCGCTAACATGGACAAAAGCCAAACATTGCGCGTCATGGAAGGGAAAAACATTACCAGTGGTCTGACCAGCGCTTAATTGGCACCCCCACGCAAGAAAAACAAATTGGGGAATGGCGCTCCACGCCACAATTTTCAATTCCCGAATAAATTTGGGAATGGCAGTGAATGAGTTAACTAATGGGCTAAAAATGGTCGCCAAATTGTTTCGGAGAAACAAGCACATGCTAATCGCAAACCACCAACCGTTGCTGATAAACTGCCCGTTTTCAAGCAACGCAAATTACAACAAAGATAAGTGTAGCATAAACGTATTATTCATGTTTTCATTCAGTTTGAATGAATAGTGATCCAAATATCAGATCAAAAAATACTTTGACCGTAAAAAAAAACAAAAAACTGATTGGCGAGCTGCGCGTATTTCCGCCATACCCGTCTGAAGGCGTTAGCTAACTGACTAACTGGCTAGCTAGCTATTAGCTATATTGCTGTCTGGGTGGCTAGCTATCTGTTGGCTATTTATTAGCTATCTACTAGCTGGCTAGCTAGCTTTCTATCTGTGTATTTAATAGTGACATTCAGTGTATTAGCTATCTTGTTATCTTGCTAGCTAGCTATTAGCTATGGAGCTATCTAACTGGCTATCTGTTGGCTATATATTAGCTATCTACTAGCTGGCTAGTTAGCTTTCTATCTATTAACTTCCGGGTTGAGTGAACGCTGGTGCGTGTGGCTGCCGCTGCTCACCCACAGAAAAACGTATTCTGTGACTGTAAAGTGACCATGACAGTTTTGAAAGGCGATTAGAAATGAAATGGATTATTATTAGTCTTATTATTATTTGAGTTAGTATTAATCGGGTTATCTATTAGCTAGCTAACTGGCTTTCTATCTATTTGAGTTACTTTCGGGTTGAGTGAACGGTGGCGCATGTCGCTGCCCCTGCTCACCCACAAAAAAAACTAATCATGTGACTGTAGTTTGAGTCCACTTCCTGTCAGACCAAAACCAGGGTTAACAAAACAAACTAAGAATTCAATGCGTCCTTGCGTGGCCCGGATCTGGCCCGCGAACCGGTGATTGAAGACCGACCGTTCACCTTGGGTAAAACCGCAGCGGAACGTTACCTTCTTGCGCGAGTTATCATCCGGCATGATTTACGCAGAGCGAAGCCGTGCGACTGGCCCGTCAGATGCCGGCACATCTCAGCAGGGAGGACGCGGAGGACATTTTGAGACGGATGCAACAGCAACTGGGCGACAGCCAGCGCGCCTGCTTCCACGGGAGGCCTTTCCTGCAGCCGCTTTGCGACGTCCCGCAGACGGAACGCCAGGCCCGAGCGCTCCTTAAGTCCATTCCTGCCAGTAGCGAATAGAGATGGACACACCTAGTAGATAATGGCGATTATGTGGGTATTAGTGATGGATTTTCAAGTGCGGTCGGTGTGCGTCGATACCCAAAAACAATTTTTTTTTGTTGAAAATATCAACTCAATAAAGCGGCAGTATGTCAAGTTGCAAAAAAAAAGAATGGCACTTGATGAGATGCGCGTCTTCTTTCTCCTCCATGGAAGGAACTCGATGCGTTCATGGCGACATCAATGCAGTCAAGGCAATTTTCATTCTTTATCTCGCCAATTTTTTGAGAAGAACGATTATTGATACAGTTCGATTCCATATTTGCTCCAATCACCTTTAAAGGACAACCAACGCCTCCAGACAAGTTGTGTCCATAATTTGTAAAATCGCTTCAAATGACTTCTACTGAACGTATTTTACAAAAATTCCACAGCATATAGCTATATTTTACGTTTTAAGACTCGCGCTTAATATTAAGGAAGTCTTGTTTTTGAGTCGGTGACGAGTCTGTATGTGACGTCACGAAAGGACCGCCCCCTGACCGTAAAAAAGACACATTGTAGCAGTCCTTCCATCACGTCAATGTATTTTGCTGTACATGTTTGGTCTTAGAACCGGGTTGCACCCAAAAGCCGCCAGAAGAGGGCACCCAAGCTCCATATGAGGAATTGATCAGCCTGTGGAAATGGAGGTGATCACAGGAGGTCGCCATTTTGTGCCTCTTTTTCGGGGAGACATTTCCTCTCAATGTTGCCTCATAATGGCACATATAATTCTTTAATCGATTGCAAACATGTATGCTTTCCTCTTCAGAACTATTTGAATCATATTCATAACTGGATGAGTAACAAGAAAGCATATTCTCCGAATCTGAAGCCATTGTTTTGATTCACAAGCAATGCAAGACGTCTTGGTGTGACGTCACGAACTGGGGGCGGGACTTTCTGAAAATGCCCAATTCGGAGCTCAATTTTTTTGCAAATTTTGGACACTTTAAGTCATTTTTATTGGTGTTTTGCAACTGAATAAAAATATACTGCATGTTTTGGGTATTTTAGATGCTATAAAACGTTTTTCTGATGTCAGTTAGGAAACAAAAAATGATGTCGGTTGTCCTTTAACTCATTCATTGCCAGACGTGCAAAAGTGTGTCTCCGGTTTTTGTCATTGTCATTCAAATTCCAGGACCCATAAAATATTGAGTCTTTGGACTACAGAAACATTCAATGCCGCATTAGAAACTTTTCATCAGAAAAAAAGAGTAAATTCCTAAATTATACGAGTGGAGTCATACGAGCTTGAAATGAGGGCGCCTGTCCAAAATACAATGCAATCCATACATATTGGTTGATATAGTGCTATAACAACAGCTGAAGCTGGAACAAAGCGCTAACATGGACAAAAGGGAAATGCTGCCCCTTGTGGATGGGGAAAACATTCCAAGAGGCAATGGCAAGCGCTATATCGGCACCGCAACATGAAAAACCAAAACCCGAACAAATTTGGGAATGGTTCTCTACGTCTATGTTTTCAATTCCCGAGTAATTCGTGAATGGCAGTGAATCAGTTCATAGCGTCACAACGATATGTTCATAATTTAGGATGTTTGAGTCCACTTCCTGTCAGACCAAAACCAGGGTCAAATAGATCTTTGATTTGCGATATCTCTCATAATGGAATTTCATTTCACCAGGTGACAAAAAAAATCAACAAATCCATTTCCATCATGGATCATACCACCCCGGGATAGCTGCTGCCAAATACCCCCCCCCGCCCCCGCACCACCACCGACCCCTCCACCACCATCCCCATTAGTATCAGTTGGCTTGTAACGGTCACCTCGGCGATCAGTGCTCCTCACTTTCTATCTATAAATATCTGCGTTTTTTTTCCAATCTGCAGTTAGTTTATACACATCAAATCAAAAGAAAAGAATGACAAGGAAAGAAAAAAAATACTAAACCAATCCTGCGGCAACACCGATTGTCACGGAGATTTAAAAAAATGGCCGTCCACAATAAAATCTGCCCTGATCATCGTCTACCAGGTGTCCACTCGCTGCCCCGTGGAGGATACCGAAACCGCCGAGGGCAAAAAGTGCCACCTGATCTTACGATCATATCATCGTTAGGCCAGCGAAAGGTCAAAGCTCAGCACGTCTTGTTTTACGTGAGTGTAGCCCCCCCCCCCCCCCCCCCCTCGCAACCCCTCCTTCCATATGGCTTCGGCATTGCTGCAAGCGACGGAAAGGGGCTTGTAAAGGCGCATCTGAGTTTCCCGTGTCAGCAAATGTATGCAGCAGCAGTGGAATCGGCTCCGTACACGTTCGCCTTGTCACCCAAGGGCCTTATTCGAGTAATTGGGGGGGCGGGGGTGGATTAAAAGGTCAACGGGAGCTGCCTTTGCGTTGGCCAGCTGTCTTTTTACACCACCTGTTGCATCCCTTTTCCTCCCACCACTCAAACCGATTCAGTAGATTAGCGCAATGCTAAGGTGGTAAGTACAGAAGAGCATTAGGGCCAGGTTGAAATATATATTTTTTTAGAGATGGGGTATTATTTGGAGAAAAAAAGTGACAAATTTGCTAGATTTAAAGTCACAAATTTGCTAAATTCAAACTCGCAAATCTGCTAGGGTTAAAGTCACAAATTTGCTAGCTTCAAACTCGCAAATTTGCTAGATTTAAAGCCACAAATTTGCTAGATTCAAACTCGCAAAATTGCAAGATTTAAAGTCACAAATTTGCTAGATTCAAACGTGCAAATTTGCAAGATTTAAAGTTACAAATTTGCTATATTCAAACTGGCAAATTTGCTAGATTCAAACTCGCAAATCTGCTAGGGTTAAAGTCACAAATTTGCTAGCTTCAAACTGGCAAATTTGCAAGATTTAAAGCCACAAATTTGCTAAATTCAAACTCGCAAATTTGCAAGATTTAAAGTCACAAATTTGCTTGATTCAAACGTGCAAATTTGCAAGATTTAAAGTTACAAATTTGCTAGCTTCAAACTGGCAAATTTGCAAGATTTAAAGCCACAAATTTGCTAAATTCAAACTCGCAAATTTGCAAGATTTAAAGTCACAAATTTGCTTGATTCAAACGTGCAAATTTGCAAGATTTAAAGTTACAAATTTGCTAGATTCTAGATTTCTAGACAATAAATCTAGCAAATTTGCACGTTTGAATCTAGCAAATTTGTTACTTTAAATCTTGCAAATTTGCGAATTTGAATCTAGCAAATCTGTGACTATAAATCTAGCATATTTGCGAGTTTGAATCTAGCAAATCTGTGACTTTAAATCTAGCAAATTTTCCAGTTTTAATCTAGCAAATTTGTGACTTTAAATCTAGCAAATTTGTCACTTTTTTCTCAGAATAATACCATATCTCAATAAAAAAATCAACCTGGCCCTAATGCTCTTCCGTAGGTAAGAAAACTTTTTTTCTTTTTTTTTTTTTTCAAGTGCGAGCATCCGCGGCGTCTCTTGAAAACGCATTGCGCACGACCTATAGTGCGCAATGCTATTTGTGAGATTTTCGCAAATCCTCACGGCCCATTTGACACGTAGCTGACATGGGCGTACATCCGTTAGCGTGTCGTCTTTCCATAATCAAGGCCTCCCTCGGCTTCACTTTTGGGAACATTTATTCTCCAACACTTGTCACGTCTCTTCCGAAGCAGGTCGTGGCCTTGGACACCCCCCCCCCCCCAACCTGAGCCCTCTTTTAACCCTTCCGTTCGAAACCAACGACGTGCCGGTGATTAATATTGTAAACATTTCTGGAGTGGACACCAAATTTGTTGTCCAAACTTCCAGTCATAAATCGTCCGATGGCTTCCCCGAGGTGACTGTCAATGTTGACGTCGGAATGGCCGTTCCTTCTCCCTAAACGAAAAAGCAAACGCCGCACGGACGGAAAGGATAAATCACCGCTTCAGGCGAAGACAGGCAGCGTTCAACGGACGGCCATCTGGCCGTTATCGCGTCCTGGGTTGCTTTTATGACTTTTCATTGCCTTCCGTGGACCCGGCAGGGAGTGAAACAAAAATGCCTGGTGACATGATTACAATATGCGTCGTCAATACGTCGCCCCCGATCCACAACGCCGATTTCGACAACCGAATTCCAATGCAAAAGTGGCAAAGTCCACTGGGGCAGTTTAGTTCAACTGTAACAACAATACAATACAATACAATACAATACAATACATCCAAGCTAACAAGCGAGCTAGCTAGCAAGAAAGCTAGCTTTTTTTACATTTTAAAAATGTAAAATTCTCATGTGTAAACCACAATAACAGTCATTATTATTGACTTCAAATTTGAAAACAGTAGCCAAAATGGAACTGTATAGTGCCACTTAGCAGTTTTTTTGACGACGATACTAGTGCAGCGTGTTCTACCGGAAACAAATTCCTTGTGTGTTCTACATACTTGGCAATAAAGATGATTCTGATTCTGATTCTGAAAACTTGTTATTCATTAATTTGTTCTGTGCTCTGTATGTTATATGTGGAGGGGATGAAACATTCTAATGGCTTCCCCAAATTCATAACGGCCCCCGAGATGACCAGCTAGTGAGAGAGCTAGCTAGCGAGAGAGTGAGCGAGCTAGCGAATGACCTAGCTAGTAAACGACCTATCTAGCGAACGACCTATCTAGCGAACGACCTAGCTAGCGAACGACCTAGCTAGCGAGTGAAGGATTATTGCTTATTATATTTTGTTTAGTTAAGCCTCTACCTTGGTATTTTGCTTTACTAAAGATAAGTAATTATGTGCGTCATAAATAATGTGTTGATGCGCGTCATAAATAATGTCATGATGTGTGTCTTACGCCATATTTACTCTAGCTTGTATAACCTTCTGATACGCAGAGTGAACCATGTTCTTTCTTGGAGCCATCTGTTAACCTTGATACACTGCTTACTGGAGACTTTGTGGAAACAGTCTGATAAAAGCTAGGAATTGTTTTGGAAGAATGCCGCCTCAGTGTCGCACCATATGTCGTATGTCCATGATGTGAACACACACTCGTGATCATGCAGCCATTGTCTGTAAATCATGTGTGTCACGGAATGTTCTACAAATAAACCCTTCGAAGGTACTGTTCATCGACTCCAGCCTTTATTTGGATCACCAAAATCTTCATTAACCGATATTAACAAACACGCGGAGGAAAGAAGGCCACTCTCCTCCAACATGAGCTAGCTAGTGTTTATTCTACAAAAGTAACTAGCCAAAAAAATTTCATATTATCATATTTCATATATTCATATTCTCCATATAAATACCCAGCGGATGAATGTCAATATAGCATAATCACTACTAGCTGTCGACAGCTATCTATTAGCGATCTATTAGCTCTACCTAGCTATCTATTAGCTCTAGCTAGCTGTCTATTAGCTATCTAGCTAGCTTTCTGTCTATTTTAGTTACTTTCGGGTTGAGTGAACGCTAGCGCGTGTGGCTGCCGCTGCTCACCCACAGAAAAACGTATCCTGTGATTGTAAAGTGACCTTGAGAGGTTTGAAAGGCGCTTAGAAATCAAATCTATTATTATTATTATTATTATTATTATTATTATTACGTCTGTATAAGCTCTCAGTCGTACAGGAGTGGTCCATCAATGAAAAGGTTTCTTCAGCCGTCATCTGTACTTCTTTGAAGGTGTCGGACATTTCGCTTCTTATCCAAGGTGCTTTGTCAGCAAACTAAAGTCTTTTGCTCGTAGTTTTGGCCCTATATATATCCCTACTGTCCAGACTCTATGATTGGTCCCTTCTCTCAGGTTGGGGGAGCAGAGGACTACTCCCTGCGGCTCCACTGACTACTTCTATTGTCCTGACTGATTACGTCTATTGTCCTGCCTGAATATAAGGTCTATGACTGGCCTGATTCCCCCATTTGCTCTGGTATCATCTCGTCAGCATAACTAAGCCTATGTTGCCTAAGCAGTCTGTTGTACGAACGATTCAAATTGAACCACACTCCACCATGGCGGTTTAGTGAAGGATTTTGCTGTTTTATGAAAATAATAATAATAATAATAATAATAATAGCTTCTTTTGCTCCCCTTTCAAACCATCTATTTTCTTTCGCTAAGATTTTAACCTCATTGTCGTCAAATGAGTGGTTGCTAGCTTTTAGGTGCATATGTACTGGCGATTGAGGCCTACTGGTATTATCCCTGCGATGTTGATAAGGTCTTTTTTTGAGAAGGGTAACCACAGTTTGTGAGTGCTCTCCTGACTACCGGGTTACCCTCAGTGATCTTTTAAAAATGTCAAAAGGAAAGAATAGGGAATGAAACCAACAATTCTAAAGATACAAAAAGGAGAGGAGTAGCAGTACCTTACATTGCAGGAGTTTCTGAAAAACTACTAAGAGTCCTTTGGCAACACAAAATTCCTACTTATTTCAAACCGATAAACACTTTAAGGCAGAAATTAGTGCATCCAAAAGATAGGCTGCCAAATGAAAAATAAAGTAATGTAGTTTTTTCAATACATTGTAAAAATGAAAATTGTAAAGGCAATACATTGGGGAGACTAAACAAATTCTCAAACCTGTTCATCGATATTATTATTATTATTATTATTATTATTATTATTACAGCAACATATTGTTTCACATTCGCCCCAAATTGAATCCCCGTTTCATCCGTTCGGCTTCTGCTAATGTGAACACAAACACGAATGGCGTCCAATAACCGGGTCTCCAGCTGTCTTGGAGCAGTCGCCCGGCCCCCGAACATCCTTCTTCCCTCTCCTCTCGCTCTCACTTCCTCACCTGTCAAGAGGTGGAATGTCACTGGCGGATGCAGTCCTCCAGAGTCCCGCCATCACAACAGATGTCACTACGCTCAGGCGGAGACGCGGGGATGACCCGCGAGGAGTAAAACAAGCAGCAAATAAATCGGCCGGGCGCGCTTCAACTTGGCGCTCGCCACAATTGCGAAATGTCAGACAGACGGAATTCATGGCGATTTTAATTTTGCCGCATTAGCGGGTGCGAGCCGTTTGTCGTGATTGTGACAATGGCGGTGTGTTTTTGTTTTCATCATGAAACAATCCGAAGTGAAAAATACAGTACAGTGAGACCTCAACTTACGAACTTAATTGGTTCCCAGACAGAGTGTGTAAGGCGAAAAGTATGTATCTCAAAAAACATTGTCCCATGGGAAACCATTAAAATGGGAATAATCCGTTCCCGGGTTTCCATAAAATATACTTTTCAACTAAATAAGCCTAAACAACTACACACAACGTACCTTATTCTATGTATAATAAATGTGCTATTGTATTGTAATGAAAGAAATACACTGCATTGTATCATAAAGTCACTTTATTTACATTTGTGATGGTCATTTATGGCTTGATGGAATGGCGTTGGAGGTCGAAGGTCAAAGGGAATTGCTGTTTGGAAAGAGAGGCGCATTACATGAGGACTGTAATTAAAGAAATAAACTGCTGTAAAATAAAGTTTTATTTACCTTTTTGATGGTCGATGATGACTTATGGAAGGAGAGTCACCTTCCATAAGGACTGTTGATAACTTAACCTCTGATGCTGTTCGGTCGTGTGCTTACACCAAAGATCACTCCGCCAGCCGTGGTGGGTGTGTATTATGAAAATAGTGCTTATTATAAGGTTTAATTTTCATAAATTTGACGTTTGTAAGACGAAAAGTTTGTAAGATAAGGTGTTTGTAAGTTGAGGTCTCACTGTATTTTGAAGACTACCTGTCCTAAGTTCCAAAATAACACAGCACTTTTCGAAAATGCACGTTTTGTCACGATCTGGTTAGCGACCAACGGGTGGCGCTGTCAGCCCTGCCTGCACCTGCACAGGTGTTGGTTGTTCCAATCAGTGGCAGTTAAAAGGATTCCCGGCACGATCGGTCCTTGTTGGGCCATTGTACTGTGTATGTGTTTGCTGCACCCTTTCAGGTTTGTTTCATCTTGGCATACTTTTACTCTTGGTTTTCTTTGATACTTTGTACTTTTCTGTTCAGATGACTTTGATGTTTTAGATTTTGTTCCAGCTGACTTTATTTTAATAAAATTTGTCAAATACATCCTGCTGCTCCCTCGTGCCTGCTTTTTTTTTTGGGGGGGGGGATCCACAACCACCATCACCACCTCGCAAACCGTGACACGTTTATGTACTTCCGGAGCAAAATGGCTACCTTAGCCTTTAGCATGCGAATGTTTGAAAGATAACAGTATGTCTTTCGGTTATTTATACTTAATATTAAATGACACAGAAGAACGTAAAGACATGTTAAAAATAATTACATTTGTATTTCAAGCCAAATTCAAAGTAAAATTACTTAAAGTAGCCTACATGTGAAACCCCTCCATCTTAGTAGATTTCGTTTACCGTAAAATGACCCAGAAGAACATAAAAACATGTTCAAAGAAAGAAAGAAAGAAAAAGTCTACATGAGGGAACACCACGTTGTTTTTTATGTGTATTTAAAAAAAATCGTTTTACCACAAAATGACCCGGAAGGACAAAAAACAAATAAAAAGAAAAGTCCAAGTGATGGAACAGAAAGTTGTTTTTTCTTTGTATTTCAAGCCAATTTCAAAGTAAATTTCACTTATGACGGAAACCCTCCATTTTTGTGACTTTTGTTTACCGTAAAATGACCCGGAAGAACATAAAGACATTAAAAAGAAAAAATACGACGTGAGGGCTCTTTCCCCCTTCCGTGTTACTTTAAGGACTGCGTACGACTCTGCATCTGTGATGTGATCGTCGTTAACCCGAACCAGTCTGACAAATCTCGCGCCTCTGAGCCTTTACATTTGTTTGTGGCACTTTTGCATCACTTTCAAGAAAAAAACAAATGCAGAAAAAGAGGGTTTTGTGGCCGGGCGGCTGTCCAGCTCTCAGCTGGGCGAGGAAGTGGCTCTCCGGGGGCGACGCTCGATTCGCCTTCTACTGGGCGGAAGTCAAGTCTCATGTCAAGCCCGGCAGAGGTCACGCTGTCACTTTACATCCCCTCATCATTAGGCTGCCGCGCTTCCAACCAGAATCGAAACAGCTGAGTCATGGAAATCCAAATAGATTTGCACCTTGGCCATCAGGTACGCCGGATAGAATGTGCGCGCGTGCTAGCGAGCTGTCATTTTACTCCCTGCTTACTCACACCACGTGCGTTATCGGTTTCCAGCATGTGTGGAAGACATTCGGATTCTCAGCTGCTGAGGCGAAGCTCTTAAAAGCCGTAAAGCCCCGCGTCGCTTGTAAATCAACCACAAAAAAGGCCAGCCATGAAAATCAATCGCTTGTGCATATCACGGCAACTCTCCGACGATCCGTGAGATGGTGAAATGAGTGTACTTGGACGAACGAAATGTTGCTCACATGAGCCTTCATCTTGTTGTGTTGCCAGCCAAATGAAGTACCTTTAAATTCAATTTTAAGATACTTTTTTTCCGTTTTATTTTTTTAACCCATCCACAAAAGCTAAGATGAACACTGTTACAAACTTACGAAAAACTCTCTCTCTCTCTCTCTCTCTCTCTCTCTCTCTCTCTCTCTCTCTCTCTCTCTCTCTCTCTCTCTCTCTCTCTCTCTCTCTCTCTCTCTATCTATCTATCTATCTATCTATCTATCTATCTATCTATCTATCTATCTATCTATCTATCTATCTATCTATCTATCTATCTATCTATCTATATATATATATATATCTATATATATATATATATATATATATATATATATATATATATATATATATATATATATATATATATATATATATATATATATATATACACACACACACACACATTTATAAGCATATATAAATATAGATAGATAGAAATCCCGTTACTATAAAGTGTCCTTGAGAGTTTTGAAAGGCGCTTAAAAATTGACATGTACATGTAATAGTATATGTATATATATGTACATGTAATAGTATATGTATATAAACACATTTTGTGTATATGTATATAGATGTATATATACAGCATATATGTGTATATATACAGTATATGTGTGTATATATACTGTATATGTGTATATATACTGTATATGTGTATTTTCGGGGGCTTAAAATACAGTAATAATACCACTCCACCACTCCAGTTAAAAAGTTTATTTGTTAAAATAGGTACAATATATAGAGTCGTTGCAGTACATCTGCCATCTTGTTAAATTGCAGTTTGATTGGTGAGGACCAAAAAGCGGTGAAGAAAAACATTTAAAAAGTAAATTAGTAACAAGAAATGCAAATATGTATACAATCCAAAGTCCATTTTTTTAAACAACTTTCATAGCCACCAAGCGATGGGCCTCAGTGCAAACCGCATACAGAGCATACGCGTACCCAACATATTCCCACCATCGACGAGGTACTACCCTGATATTCACAAAAAAACTCTTATTTCTTCATCAAAACTACTTTCCTCCTTCAATAATATTTAATATTCACAACAACAACAAAAACCCCAATAATGCAACAACTTTTTACCACCTAAAAAAAAAACTTTGATATTCTTAAAAAAAGGAACTTTTAAATTTCAGTGTCTATTCGGGTTACACGAATCTTGACTTGATCATGACGATGATGCTGCGCATTTGGGGGCCAATGTCCAGGATCTGCACGGGTTCCCATGAGTCAAAAGTTTTTTTCTTTTTGTGGGGGCGCAGAAAATGTCCGACTGATCACTTATGAAGACTTCCACTGTTCACATAAAAAAAAAATCTGCAATGTCGAATCAGCAAGGGTGATTCTGAGTCAGAGTCGAAGTCAGAGTCAGTGATGGAGTCGGAGTCAGAGCCTGATTCAGATTCTGCATTTTTTGGATTGTCGCTCTTCGGCAACTTTGTTTTTGTTTTGACATACGGTCACCAAAATACAGTGATACATTAGTTTACGAACCCCTTGGCTTACGAAGTTTTCGGTTTACGAACGTTACATTTATGAAGAGTTTACCTTGGCATCCGAACTATTTTTCGGGATACACACGCAGCGCCATAATGAGTGATGTGTCGTTGGCGAACGAGCCCGTTCTAACAAGGAAATGGCAGCCGACTGTTTTTGTCCTCCATTACCTGCCCCCAGTCTTTTGTTAAAGCCACATGATTGGTCAAGAACGCAGCAGTGATGTGGGGGTTTACAGACAGAGAGAGAGAGTGAGGCCGTTCTCCAAAAAAGAAAATGACACCTGACTTTTTTTTCGTCCTCTATTCCCCGCCCCCAGTCTTCGGTTAAAGTGATTGGTCAAGAACGCAGCAGTGAGGGGCAAGGGGTGTTAAACATTAAAGAGACAGGCAGACGACAGAGAGTGATAAAATGGATAGAAAACGGTGAAATTTGGAGTAGTTTGATAGTTCAAAAGCAGAGTGTAGATTGCAAGGTTAAAATGTCCCATCAATCAGGCTCCACAAACAACCCGCACAAGCCATCTGTGGACTTGATGCAAAAAGCTATCAACCCAGCTGAACAGAACACAATTGATGAGGAACGAGATAAAATTATCACAGAGAAAGCTACAAGGGATCATTCGTCAAGATGGTGAAAGAAGGTTACGTTCCTCAAGTGTTTAATGCTGATGAAACCGGCCACTCCATTCCATCAAGACATCAATGACCTCACAAAGGTAAATAAAATGACTTTATTATACAATACAGTTTATTTATTTAATTATAATACCATAGCACATTTATTATACATAAAATAAGGTATATTTTGTGTAGTTTTAAGGTTTAGGAAAATAGAAAATTATGTTTTATGGGGACTTGGGAACGGATTATTCTCATTTTAAAGGTTTCCTATGGAAAATTAATTTTTGGGATACACACTTTTTGCCTTACACACTCTGGGAACCAATTAAGTTCGTAAGCCAAGGTATCACTGTACTCCCCCCGAGGGCCCGGCGACGATTGCAAAACCCTTGTTGTCCATGGCTAGCATCACCCTAGCGGAGGAGCCAAAGGAAGCGACAGAAAGCTGCGTGACCGCCTCAGGCTTATCGAGGCATCGGCCGCGCCAGGAAAAAGACCAGAATTGGTGTTTTGGGGTGGAAAGACCCCCCCCCATCGCCCTCCGCCCTCCGTCCCCTCAATCGCAATGGGCTGAGGTGGAGGGGGCTCAAGAGCAGCCGCAACGATCCACCACCATGGATGGGATCTTGCCGTAGATGATCTGCTCTTTGCGGTTGAAGTAAAGCATATTGATGGGCGACATCTTGGTAGGGGTACAACAGGGGCCGGCGTTCCCGCGCGGGTTGGCCTTGTTCACCAAATGGGTGTGCGGGTATTTCTGCAGGTGCATGTACTCGCACTCGCCCGAGCAGTAGTTGGCTTTGTAGCGCTTGGGCGCGATGATCCAGTCCCAGCCGAAGTCCTCAAAGTCTACGGTGAGCGGGTAGCGGCAACAGCGCGACTCGGGCGAGTTCTCGTCGCAATCAAGGCCGGCGTCCCGCCGCAGGCGTCGAGGACCCTCGTTCAGCTTCACCTCCATGAACGGTTGCTGCACAAACAAAAATAACGTACAATGTGGACCACAGACCAAGTTTCGATTTTAAAGGACCACAGATGTCTCCAGACAAGTTGTGTCCATAATTTGTAAAATGGCTTCAGATGACTTCTACTGAGCTTATTTTACAAAGATTCCACCGCATATAGCTATATTTTACGTTTTAAGACTCGCGCTGAAGATTCCGGAAGTCTTGTTTTTGAATTGGTGACGAGTCTTCACCCTACGTCACTGAAGGAACGCCCCTGACCGAAAAAAGGACACATTGTAGCAGTCCTTCGGTCACGTCAATGCATTTAGCTGTATTTGGCTGGGCTGAAAACTTCGTGTAACACCAAAAAAAGGTAGAAAGGGCGACAAAGCTCCATGTAAGGAATTAATCAGCCTGTGGAAACGGGCTGATTAATTCCTTACAGGTGCTTTGCCGCCATTTTCTGCCTCTTTTTGTGCTACATTTCCCGCCCCCAGATACCTGAAAATGGCATGGAATAAATTATTTAATCAATTGCAAACATGTATGCTTTCCTCTTCAGAACTATTTGAATCATATTCATAATTGGACGAGTAACAAGAAAGCATTGTTTTGATTCTAGAGCAAGGCAAGACGTCATGGCGTGACGTCACGAACAAGGGGGCGGGATGCTAAACACTTAGCATTAGCCAACAATGTGTGACCACATTAGATTACATTTAATTAAATTACATTATATTACACTATTTAAAATTTGATTAGATTAGATGAGATTATATTAGAATGGATTATATTAGATTAATTAGATATTACTTTAGATTACATTAGATTTCATAATAACAATAATAATAATACATTTCATTTATAAGCGCCTTTCAAAACTCTGACGGTCACTTTATATTATTTTATATTAGATTATTTTGGATTAGGTTATATTATACTCATTATATTTGATTAATTGGATTGGGTTAATTAGATTAGATTAAATGAGATTAGAATAGATTAGATTATTTATATTAGATTAATTAGATTCAATTGGATCAGATTAATCAGATTATATTTTATTATATTAGATTATATTGATTAGATTCATTGATATTACTTTATATTACATTAGATTAGATTATTTTTATATTAGATTATTTTGGATTAGGTTAGATTAGATTAATTAGACTTGATTAATTATATATGATTAAATGGATTAGATTTAATTAGATTAGATTAATTAGATTACATTATATTATATTTGAGTACATTAGATTATATTAATTACATTACATTCATTAGATTATATTATACTAAAGGGGGGGGTCCGGATTCTAAAAATTTAGCATTGGCCAACAATGTGTGACCAAATTAGATGGTTGATTTAAATTACATTATATTAGACTATATAAAATTATATTAGATTAGATTAAATTAGATGTAATTAGATTATATTACTTGGATTAGATTAGATTAATTGTATTATATTATATTAGATTAATTAGATTATATTAGATTAGCCTTCAATAGTTTCAGTGGAGAAATGGACATTTCACAGCAGCAAAGTGATGAAAGGAAGACGAATGACAACTAAATCAAACAGCGTCCATCAAAATGGTCGCCGTCCAACGTCGGAGCTTCTCTGATGACTTTTTCGCAGTCCAAATTTTATGAAAAAACGTTATTATTTGTAACTACAAAACGTTGAAGGCGCTTCGCTATGCTAACAAGCCACCTGTCGACAATTTTAAAAGGCAAGATGGAATCTCACCAGGCCTTCCTCGCCCAACTCGGCGGAGGTGACGGCCAAGTCGTTGCCGGCGTTGTCGTAGGCGTTGATGTGGATGCCCCAGTTGGTGTCGGGCTGGCGCAGCCACACGCTCAGAACCTGCTTGACGTCGATGCTCTGCCAGGAACCCGTCCCGGCCTTCACGTCCAGCTTGAGCGAGCGCACCCGCACGTGACGCCCGCCGTCCGATGCCGGTGTCAGCCGCGAGATCTGCAGGAAGACGGCGGTGGGTTCCTGGGATGCTCGCAGGTACACCCACAGCTGAGCCCGTAGCACACGGCTCGCTTGGAATTTGGGGCTCGGCGTGAACAGGCAGCATTTGGGCCAGCCGTTGGATTGCACCTCCGGATTGGCTGAGGGACAAACGCCACCGCCGTTGTTAATACGTTTTCAAAAAAGACCATAAATACAGGACGGTGTTTTCAGGACGAAAAAGATGCCCATGTATAGTAAGGCGTTTTCCAGCAATTTAAATGGGGATTTAGCTCAGTGGTAGAGCGCATGCTTTGCATGTATGATGTCCAGAGTTCAATCCCAGGCATCTCCACTAGGCCTTTTTTCTTAATTTCCACATTGTGGGAGTATGAAAGGCTTTCTTATTCTGGTTGTAAAACAACTATGTATATTAAGGCGTTTTTAGCATGACAAAAACGACCATGTATAGTAAGGTGTTTTTAGCCCGAAAAAAAACGACCATGTCGACCATGAAAACGACCATGGTAAGGTGTTTTTGGACCAAAAAAACACTATGTATAGTAAGGCATTTTTAGTCAGAAAAAAAACGACAAATTTTTTGGACAAAAAAAAACGACCATGATTAGGAAGGCGTTTTTAGCCGAAAAAAATGACCATGTATAGGAAGGCGTTTTAGCTTAAAATAAAAACTACCGTGTATAGTAAGGCATTTCAGCCCGAAAAAAACAACCTTGTTTAGTAAGGAAAAAAAACGACCATATATAGTAAGGTGTTTACAGCCATAAACCCCCCAAAAATGACCATGTATATATAGTAAGGCGTTTTTCACCGAAAAAAAATGACCATGTAGAGTAAGGCTTTTTTTAACCCGAAAAAAACAACCATGTATAATAAGGCGTTTTTGGACGAAAAAAAACGACCATGTATAGTAAGGCGTTTTTTTCCCGAAAATTATGACAATGTATAGTAAGTCATTTTTATACATAGTAAGGTGTTTACAGCCGTAAACCCCCCAAAATAGTGCCCCCCCCAAAAAAAAAAAATGACCATGTATGGTAAGGCGTTTTAGCTTAAAATAAAAACTACCATGTATAGTAAGGCATTTTCAGCCCGAAAAAAACAACCTTGTTTAGTAAGGTGTTTTTAGCTGGAAAAAAAACGACCATATATAGTAAGGTGTTTACAGCCGTAAACCTCCCAAAAATAGTGCCCCCACAAAAATTACCATGTATATATAGTAAGGCGTTTTTCACCGAAAAAAAATGACCATGTATAGTAAGGCTTTTTTTAACCCGATAAAAACAACCATGTATGATAAGGCGTTTTTGGGCAAAAAAAAAACAACCATGTATAGTAAGCCGTTTTTAGCCAAACAAAAAATTAACATGTATCGTAAGGCGTTTTTGGACGAAAAAAACTGACCATGTATAGTAAGGCGTTTTTGGACGAAAAAACGACCATGTATAATAAGGCGTTTTTAGCAACAATAACAAAAAAAAAAAAAACACCATGTAAAGTAAGGCATTTTAGTCCGAAAAAAACGACCATGTAAGGCATTTTTGGGCCAAAAAAACAACATATGTATATGTACATATGTACATATGTACAGTTGTCATGATCTTGTTGCAGACCAACGGGTGGCGCTGTCGGCCCCGCCTGCACCTGCACAGGTGCTGGTCGTCCCGAGCCTTGGCGGACTGCCACGTTCAGATTGGCGACCACGGGGTAGCGCTGTCAGCCTGCCTGCTGCCTCGCAGGTGCTGGTCGTTACAATCAGTGACACTTAAAAGGACTCCCGGCACAACCATCCGGTGTCGGGTCATTGTTGTATGCTTTGTATGCAATTGTAGGCATTGTATGCTGTGCATGTGTTCATTTAACCTTGGCGGACTTTTACTCTTGGTCTTCTTTTGATACTTTATTTTTTCTGTTCAGATGATTTTGATGTTTTACATTTTGTTCCTACTGACCTTTATTTTAATACAATTGGTCAAACACAACGTCCTGCTCCCGCCTGCCTGCTTTTTGAGATCCGCACCCGCCATCACCACCTTGCAAAACGTGACAATAGTAAGGCGTTTTTCTCCGAAAAAATACGACAATGTATAGTAAGGCGTTTTTGGACGAAAAAGACGACCATGTATAGAAAGGCGTTTTTAGCCAATAAAGAACGACCATGTATAGTAAGGTGTTTTTAGCCAAAAATAATCGACCATGTATAGTAACGTGTTTTTGACATGTAAAAAATGACCATGTATAGCAAGGCGTTTTTAGGACGAAAAAACAACCATGTATAGTAAGGTGTTTTTATCTAAAAAAAAGAGCAAGTATAGTAAGGCATTTTTCGCCGAAAAAAATACGACCATGTATCATGAGGCGTTTTTGACATGTAAAAAAACGACCATGTATAGTAAGGCGTTTTAACCGTAAAAAAAGACCATGTATAGTAAGCTGTTTTTAGCTGTAAAAAACGACCATGTATAGTAAAGCGTTTTTAGCCGTAAAAAATGACCATGTATTGTAAGGCGTTTTTAGCCGAAAAAAAAAACCACCATGTATTGTAAGGCGTTTTTAGCCGTAAAAAACACCATGTATAGTAAGGTGTTTTTAGCTGATAAAAACGACCATGTATATATAGTAAGGCGTTTTTGGCCCAAAAAAAACAGCCATGTATAGGAAGGCATTTTCAGCCCGAAAAAAAAAAACCTTGTTTAGTAAGGCGTTTTTAGCCGAAAAAAACGACCATTGTATATTAAGGTGTTTGTGACCCCCCAAAAATGACCATGTATAGTTTTTGACACGTAAAAAAACTTAAAATAAAAACTACCATGTATAGTAAGGCATTTTCAGCCCGAAAAAAAACAACCTTGTTTAGTAAGGCATTTTTAGCCGGGAAAAAAAACCACCATATATAGTAAGGTGTTTACAGCCGTAAACCCCCCAAAAATAGTGCCCCCCAAAAATGACCATGTATATATAGTAAGGCGTTTTTCACCGAAAAAAAACAACCATGTATAATAAGGCGTTTTTAGCTAAAAAAAAAAACTACTATGTATAGTAAGGCGTTTTTATCCCGAAAATTATGACAATGTATAGTAAGTCATTTTTAGATGAAAAAAAAAACAATCATGTATAGTCAGGCGTTTTTAGGCCAAAAAAAACAACCATGCATAGTAAGACGTTTTTAGCGGAAAAAAACGACAATGTAGAGCAGGGGTCGGGAACCTTTTTGACTAAAAGAGCCATAAAAGTAAAATATTAAGAAATGTTTTTCAGCAAGAGCCACACGCGCGCGCGCACATACAAACGCTCGCGTGCGCGCGCACATACAAACGCTCGCGTGCGCGCGCACACACACACGCACGCGCGGCCACTTTTCAACAAAATATCAGAATGTATTATTTAAAATAACTTTGTGATAGTACTCACGGTTAACATGGAACGTTTTCCGTTCCTCGTGTTTGGTAAAAATCCAGGAAAACGATCGGAATGAAATTCAATTTGCCGGTCCAGAGGCGAAGTTACTGCTAGCTAGCCTTCACACGGCTCATAAGCTTCCACACTTGCTATCTGCAATCGACTTCTCGCAGAAGTATGTTGATGCTAACGTTAACATGGGGCTTGTTAAAATGTCACTGACATTCGACTGTTTCATCGATGGTATTGTTTCATTGCAAATTAGAATCTGAACATTTTCTCTCCTGTCATGCTCCGGTGCATTCACGCTGAAGTGCACAAGTTGGGCTCATTTAAAGGGGTGTTTACCTGTTTCAACATGACGGCCACTATCATCCAATCAACATGGCGCTTTCGGCCATTCTAGGTCAGTGTCATCCAATCAAAATTGCGCTTTCCGCCAACTGCAGCCCCAACGGGAAATGAACGGCGAAAAAAATGACAATATGTATTATAATATGTAATATTATATTGGCGAGCCATAGCAATCATCAAAAGAGCCACATATGGCTCACGAGCCATAGGTTCCCGACCCCTGATGTAGAGTATGGCGTTTTCATCCCGAAAAAAGGACTATGAATAGTAAGCGTTTTTGACACGAAAAAAAAAAAACGATGATGTAAAGTAAGGCGTTTTTGGCGTGAAAAAAAATCTACAGTGTATATAGTAATGCGTTTTTGACGCAAAAAAAACACAATGTCTAGTAAGGCGTTTTTAGCCAGAAAAACTGACCATGTATAATAAGGCGTTTTTGGCCGAAAAAAAAACGACCATGGCAATTTTGGCTTGAAAAAGAAGACCACGTAGATCACTGGTATCAAAGTCAAGACTTGTCTCCTACCGGATAGCAAAGTGCAGTCAATCTTGGCCCTCAGCATGTTTTCATTTTTTTTCCAATATCGTCCACCTTTGCTAACCAGGCATCCGTCCAGTTCACGATAACTTAAATTCAAGATAGGTTGAAAATGTTTTTAATCAAGTCTTCTGAAATTGAAACTGACTGTCCGTTTTGACGACCCAAAAAAGCGAAGTGAGCTCGATTGTGACCAAAAAAAAAACGAGGCAGAAAGTTATCACTAATATCGTCCACGTTCGAACCCGGAAGTATCTGAAAGCAGCCGAACGAAAGACATCGAGTCGGGGGGCTCGGTCCTCTTACGCTCAGTGGCCATCATCATGATGGTCTCGGTGACGGCGTGCTCGTCGTCCAGGTCCACGACTGCGTCGCGGTTGTCGTCACCCAAGACGTCGTACTGGTCCAGCAGCTGTTGAAGCGGCGGCGCCCTGGGCAGGAGCTGCTTGACGACGTCGCGGCTGATGTTGGGGGCCTCCTTCATGCGCAGTTTGCTCAGGATTTGCGACTTGATGGCGTTCAGGCGCATAGTTTTGATTTGCTGGCGCACGTCGCAGGTGGAGCACGACTCGGACTGCTCCTCCTGTCCGCCGGAAGTCTGCTGCGGATGCGGCTGCGGCTCGCACATGCACGCCGCGGCCGAAAGCATCAGCAAAGTCAAGCCGGCGTGACAGAAACGCATTGTGGACGCACGCGGATGCCACCAAAAACCCTACTTGAAAAAAAATGGATTTCTTTGGGATTAAAGTCCACACTGATTGGCATGGCTTGATTAGCGCGCGCGTTTTTATATTCATTTTTTCTTTTTTCTTTTTTTGCGTCCAAAACGATGATTGGCTGAGGAGGCCAATGATGACTTCGAATCATGATAACTTTTTTTCCTCCGCCTCTGTCAAACCATAAAAGTACCGTGGACGGAGTGTAGGGGGGTGTACAGTCGTGATGGGGATTACGGCTCTTTTTAGAGACCCGGATAGTTTGGCTCGGCTCAAAAAAAAAGCCGGCTATTTCGGCTCCCAAATGGCTCCTCATTTATTTATGTTTTTTTGTTGCTTAAATTAATTTACGACCAAAAATAATGTGCAATGATATGTAAAAAGAGTTACAAATGCAAAACATATGCAATTATTTATTTATTAAAATTTATTTGACTTTATTATCTTGTGTGACTGTGCTGCGTGTGTGAGTGTGTGTTTGTATGACAGGCTTGTGAGGACCACTAACATTTTATATCATCCGTAGTGAGGACATTTTTGACAAGTGAGGACCTTTTGGCCGGTCCTCACAAGTTTTTCATTCTAAAGGCTTCTAGAGGGTATATACATGCATCTGTTAAAGTTTCAGAGAGGTCCTCACAAATTCACCCAAAATGATTGTTTTGTGTATTTTCATTGCACATGGATACACACACTTTTTACTCACCTTGTGTGTTTATGTTTGTGTGTGCGTGGTTAATGAGAGGAAAAAGTTCATACCACAAAAAGTAAAATATTTTTACCAAATTCACAACAGGGATGAGGACTTTGAATGTACCCATTCAGAAACCTCACACCTGCTGTTATTTCAGTTTCAAGTCCACTATTTATTTCTTTGTTTCAAAAGAAACTGAAGTGGGAAATGGGGTGACATTTAGTGTTCAAATGTAATACTAGTTCATATCTAAACTTATCAGCAACGGTGGTCATCACTTCTTATCTGGGGTTATCCAGAACTCACAAAACAATTGAAACAGGAATGCGTGTGTGTGTATGTGTTCTACCACGGATTTTGAGCATTCATGCACGACTTTAACTATAGGGGAGGATGAGTCGGTTCTTCTAAGCAGCTCCCTATGAAGACCCGGCTCCAGTCGTTCGCTTAAAAAACACGGCTTTAAAATCCGGTTTGTTCACGAAGGACACACCAGTCGTGACAGCGGGTGGGTCGCGAGCAGATTGTGGATAGATTGACTTTTCGTGCCAAGATTGCGCAACAGGCGGAAGCAAACTTGACCTTCTTTTCACACGAAGATATTGCTGATGATAAAATGCATTTTGTTTGTTATTAATTTTGTATTGAAGTTTTTAAACAGTTAGAAAAAGTTACGCGGTCTGGAAAATGGAGGGGATCGATAGAAAAGAGAAAACATTGTAACGAGTACATTGAACATCATTAAAAAGCATTTTTATTGAAAAAAAATCACCACAAATGTTTGTTCCACCGCGATAATGAGCAACATTAAAATTCAGTTGCATAAAAGTGTTCTAAAAAAACACGATTTTAAATTAAAACGAAGGAAAACACGTCAACTGAATTGCAATAGGGCCATCTAGTGGATATTTGTGGCACTGCAGCGAAACAGCGTCGAACCCAACTCGCTTGTACTGCACTCCCACAAGTGTCCACCGGACGGCGCTGCTGCTTCAATGAATTGTGACCTCTTGCTCACGTGCGCGCGCGCGGCCGCGATGTCTGCTTCGCTGTGAGATCCGCCAGGAGAGCCGCCAGGGCAAATTATTCTCTCGCGGGACTGGTCGAAGAGGAGGAGGATTGTTTATTTGTTTGTTTGTCGTCTATTTTCACGCGTCGACTGAAACGGAAAATACCCGGATGACGTCTCGGGCAAGTAGGTCGTGTTTTTCATCGCCTGAGCAACGCACGTGTGCTCGCTTTCCTTACAGATGTTGAAGCAAAACATCTGTTTTGTCATCGATTCGATACGAGCCGGGGGGCGCACCTCGTTGTACGACGGAGCTGCGTTCCCATGGACGTAAATCGGGACACTTATTGCTCCGTCAAGGGGGAAAATCAATAAGTACGACGGCTGATAGCGGTTCGTTACCTCGAGACGTTGTACGTCGTAAACCGAGGACCCTTGTGCCCTTAATTCAAACGTCATCAAACGGATCCGTCCCACACTCTCTTATAAATCAGGCCATCGTTACCCTTGCTCCAGACCACCACTTCTCTTCTAGAACTTTTGACACCCAGTATTACCTGGGGGGGGGATGTATAAAAATAACACGCCAGTTGAGAAAAAAAAATTGATTTGCTTTTGCGGAGCGAATAAAATGATGTTGCGGGCCAGATTTGTCCCCCGGGCCTTGACTTTGACACCTGGCTACCTAGCGTGCTCGCTACCTAGCTTGATAGATGAGCATGTAATTTCACAAGGTTGATTTGCTTTCGCGGGCCGAATAAAATGTGGCGGGCCAGATGTGGCCCCCGTGCCTTGACTTTGACACCTGTGATGTAAGGGCTTAGCCAATTGCTTAATAGCTATCTGAATAGCTAGCTAGCTCGATCACTAGTGAGCTCAATTGCTAGCTAACTCAATCACTAGCTAGCTCACTCGCTGCCTAGCTTGCTCGCTACCTAGCTCGATACATGCGCATGGAATTTCACAAGGTTGATTTGCTTTCGCGGGCCGAATAAAATGATGTGGCGGGCCAGATTTAGCCCACGTGCCTTGACTTTGACACCTGTGATGTAAGGGATTAGCCAATTGCTTATTAGCTATCTGATTAGCTAGCTAGCTCGAGCGCTAGCTATCACAATTGCTAGCTCACTCAATCACTAGCTAGCTCACTCGCTACCTAGCTCGATAGATGAGCATGGAATTTCACAAGTTTGATTTGCTTTCACGGGCCGAATAAAATGATGTGCCGGGCCAGATGTGGCCCCCGGGCCTTGACTTAGACACCCTTGTTTTTTTGGGATTTTCACATTTTTAAAAGAATCACTTTTGGGAATCAATCAGACATCCAAAAGCGCTGTGAATATGTACCCTCTTTGATCTGCAGGTGACAGCAGTGGTCTCCAGACCATCTCTAGCACCAAGGATGCGTGTCAGTAGATCCGTCCCCCCTGGTAGAGTCTAGAACCGACGCATGCGGACTCTCGGCCTGGCACTCGTCCGCCGCAGTCCACCCATGCCACATCCTCCAGACCATGGGTTGCATCAAATCCAAGAGGAGCGCTTCCCACGCAGACGGTGAAGTGGCGAGGACAGGGGGTGAGAAGGCCTACTTGGTCCGCTCAGAGGACGGATCTCATCGAACCGACCCGGCGCTGTTGGACTACGCCCAGAAACTGTCGGAGGAGATCATGACGCGGGCCGTCCAGCAGTGGGCCGAGGTGGACCGGCGTTACGGCGACATCCCGTACATCGAGTGCGACGTCCCGTGATTGACGAAATGGTTCTGAGACCATCATGTCCGAGTGGAACGAGTGAATTTGGGCGTACAGTGATACCTTGGCTTACGAACTTAATTGGTTCCCAGACAGAGTGTGTAAGGTGACAAGTGTGTATCCCAAAATTTAATTTCCCATAGGAAAACATTAAAATGAGAATAATCTGTTCCCAGGTCCACATAAAACATAATTTATACTTTCTAATTTTCTAAGCCTTAAAACTACACAAAATATACCTTATTTTATTTATAATAAATGTGCTATGGTATTAAAGGAATAAACTCTACGGCACAGGTGTCAAAGTCAAGGCCCGCGGGCCAAATACAGCCCGCCACATCATTTTTTTCGGCCCGCGAGAGCAAATCAAACTTGTTATATTCCATGATGATTGCTAAAATCTGAGCCAAAATTTCATATTTTTGGATGTCAACCACAATAAAAGTCATTATTCTTGACTTCAGATTTGAAAACAAGTTATTCATTAATTTGCTGTGTGCTCTATATGTAATATTTGAAGGGATGTAAACATTCTAATGGGTTCCCCAAATTCATAACGGCCCTTGATAGAAAACCATAACTACAATGTGGCCCGCGGCAAAAAATGACTTTGACACCCCTGCTCTACGGTATAATAAAGTGGTTTTATTTACCTTTGTGATGGTTGTTGATGGCTTGATGGAATGGAGTGGCCGGTTTCATCAGCATTAAACATTTGATGAGGAACGTCGCCTTCTTCTTTCACCATCTTGAGAAATGATCCCTTGTAGGTGCTCTCTGCGATAATTTTACCTTATCAATTGTGTACTGTTTAGCTGGGTTGATAGCTTTTTGCATCAAGTGTACAGATGGCTTTTGCTGGTTATTTGTAGAGCCTGATTGATGGGATATTTTAACCTTGCAGTCTACACTCTGCCTTTGAACTATCAAAGTTGAAACAAGTTGAAACAAATTTCACTGTTTTCTATCCATTTTGTCACTCTGTCGTCTGCCTGTCCCTTTAATGTTAACCCCCCCACAGCGGTGTTCTTGACCAATCACGTGGCTTTAACCGAAGACTGGGGGCGGGGTATAGAGGATAAAAACAGTCAGCTGCCATTTTGTTGTTAGGAGAACGGGCTCGTTCGCAAACGACACATCACTCATTGTGGTGCTCCGTGTGTATCCCGAAAAAAAGTTCGTACGCCAAGGTAAAATTTTCCTACATTTAACGTTCGTAATCCGAAAAGTTCGTAAACCAAGGGGTTCATAACCTGATCTATCACTGTACAGTCAAACCTGGGTTTTCAAACGTCTAATTGGGTTTTCGGCCAAAATTGTCAGTTTTTTTATGCCTTGGGTTACAACCAAAAATGGGTTATTGAAAAAACTGAGCACACCTGAATGCACCATGACTCTCCACTTCATTATACGTCACTTCCTGGTGTTGCGTGTCATTGTGAGCGACGCATTAGCCTCTTGTAGCGTTGCATTGTATTGCTCCATATCAATTAAAAAAACAAACATTAATTATTATTATTTTTTAACTACATTGATTATAACGAGAAACGTTTCGGTTTTGGAACCAAATGGTTTTCGAACCGATTTCTGGAACGGATTATGGTCGAAAACCCATGTTGGACTATATTATACATTTGAAAAACTGGGCTACATTTTCTTCCGATTTTTACTTTCCATTGTTATCGGCAAACGCTTTGCATTTGTTGCGAGACATTTCTTTGATTGCCGCGCGTCGACAAAAACAGCGTAACCTATGTGCTAATCTGCGGGTGCGCGGGGAGCTAATCCCAAACATATTGCCAACACGCTAAAGATTAAAGTGGACTCGGCCGTTCTTCTTAAGAGGATGTCGTTTGGTTTGTCGACTGCAAAGTTGACACGCACTATTTTTAAGTCCATTTTTTTGGGCTTTATTTACAAACTGAGCTGCTTGTTACGAAAAAAAAAACATGCAGGGATGATCGTTAGGTCGCGGGTCAAATTGACCCGGGGCCAAAAGGGTGTTAAGTTACATGTATTTCCCACAAAATTAATGGTGCGTTGCCTGATAGCCCAACAAGAGTTCCTGTTTTACTCGCTGTGTGTTTATGGCGCTTTATCGCTTTGCTCTTTGAACGTTGTTACCTAATAGTAGCAAGCGTGTGTTGTGTGTGTGTGTGTGTGTGTGTGTGTGTGGGGGGGGGGGGGGGGATTAGGACATGACATAATACCGGGATGATTATTTGACAGAGAAAGCGGTAAAGGCGGCCATAGCGGCTCATCTAATCAAGTCACCGCTAAGCCGGAAGTGTCCGTGCTACGACATAAAATGGGCAAAGTGAAATGATGCCTTCAAGTTGGAATAACGTGAATGGAAAACTACAATTGCACAGAAGGGGTCAAAACATCGATCAAAAAGTCCTCCTCACCAAAACGACGCCTTTTGTTTGCACTTTATCTGATGAACAAAAAAAAAACATGGCTGGATGAAAACGTTTTGTTTAGTCGATGGCACCGACGCCACTACATCATCCCAGACAGACCTTGGCCATAAAAGGAGGTACAAGCGCGCATTTGACGTTCCAGGCTGAACGTTTGCGCCGCGGTCAAGTCACACAAAGTGGAATCGGGACTCAGCGGGGCATTTTTTTATTATATATGATAGATAGCTACCTAGCTAGCAAGCTACATAGCTAGCTAGATAAATAGCAACATAGCTAGATAATAAGATAGCTAGAAAGCTAGCTACATAGCCAGATAGACAGATAGATGGCAAGATAGCTAGATAACAAGATAGCTAGATAACAAGATAGCTACCTAGCTCGCGAGCTACAAAGCTAGCTAGCTAGATTGTTACTATTTTTCCTGCGTCCTTTTTCAACTAAAGCATAATGACATTTTGCATCAGGCATATGATATGGTTGGGCAGCTATTCCAACGCGGTTTCCATGGATGTTGCGTGAATTTGCTATCTATTAGCTGTCGAGCTATCCAGCTGACTACCTATTGGCTATCCAGCTGGCTACCTATTGGCTATCTTTTTGCTGTCTATTAGTTGTCGAGCTGGTTAGCTGGCTATCTTGCTTGCTATCTAGTTGCGATCTAGTTATCTAGCTGAATATCAAAGTCAGCTTTATTGTCAAATATGCTAATATGCGTGACATACAGCACAGATGCTATCCATTAGCTATCTGGCTGGCTACCTAGCTATCTAGCTGGCTACCTACCTAGCTATCTGTTTGCTGTCTCTTAGCTATCTAGCTATCTAGCTGGCTACCTAGATCTCTGGCTGACGATCTAGCTGGCTACCTAGCTGGGTACCCAGCAATCTAGTTGCTGTCTATTAGCTATCTGACTATATAAATTACCTGTATTATTATTATTTATTATTATACAAAGGTAGCTAGAAAGCTAGCTAGCTAGATCGATAGCTAAAACTTCTGCTGGCCTTTTTTCCACACTGACCCTTTTGGATCTTGGAACTGAGAAACACGACGTAGTAGGAGGGTCAAAGTGACCCATTTCTAGGTTTTAAACTCCTAAAAAGGACCGAAAAGGGCTAACAAATAAACATAAGAAAAATAGTTCTATACCAATTTGGATTTTTTTTTTTTTTTTTTGCATGAGTTTAGTAGGACCAGCAATGCTTGAAAGGGGCCGTGGATCTTGCCTTGGCCTCTCTACACATTACTGAAGAGTGGAGTACCCACATTGGGGTAGATCTACTTTCTTATTTAATAATTTCACATGATGAGTCAAACAAAAACTAAAAATCATCCATCAGTCATTATCTTGATGTTTGCCGAGCGTTATTACCTGATACAAAAGTTCACGGGTGACAAAATGGTCGACGGGTGACAAAATGGTCGCCGGGTGATGCAATCACAACACCAGATCCAGGTCACCAAGCGAAGCGAAGCACTGATCCACGCTGGCGTCCGACACTTCCTCCAGGGACGGCGGCTTCCATTTGGGATTTTGGTCTTTGTCCACCAGAACTGGAAACACGCATGAAAAAAACAGGAAAAAAAAAATTGTCGAGAGACGTCATGATGCGTTTAAGCGCCGTCCGACTTACCGGCTCGGACGCCCTCGTAGAAGTCGCAGCCCCGCTGAAAAGCAAACGTTACACCTTAGAAAAGGAATTTTACAACATCAAGTTGCTGTTGACCCGCACAAAAAAATGGGGAAGGTGAATGTTCTTTTTTACTTGTAATGAAAACAGAATAATTCAATAGATTTTTTTTCTGCAAGAAATAGTGCGGGTCATAATGACCCGAGACATCAAATATTCAAGTGCGGGCAAAAATGTTGTTCGTTAAGAAAAAAATAATAAATCGTGGCAATTGTCGTCAATGATTGAATATTTTTGGGGACAGTAAAAAGTAGAGCGGGTCACATTGACCCGATACCTCAAATATTCAAAGTGTGAGCAGACTTTTTTTCCTCTAAGAAAA
Organism: Hippocampus bargibanti; assembly: GCF_051943395.1. Lineage (NCBI taxonomy): Eukaryota > Metazoa > Chordata > Actinopteri > Syngnathiformes > Syngnathidae > Hippocampus > Hippocampus bargibanti. The sequence goes on along the minus strand of NC_142741.1, from coordinate 6,560,983 downwards.
AAATTGTCAATTGTTGTCAATGATTGATTGAATATCTTTGAGGATAGTTAAAAGTAGAGCGGGTCATATTGACCCGATACATTAAATATTGAAAGTGTAGCCAGAAATGTGAAGAAACAAATAAGTTGTGGCAATTATCATCAAAGATTGATTTAATACTTTTGGGGATAATTAAAAGTAGAGCGGGTCACATTGATCCGAGACACCAAATATTCAAAGTGCACAGAGAAATTTTGTTGTCTAAAAAAGTGTGGCAATTGTCATCAATAATTGATAAAATATTATTTAGGACAATAAAATGTAGAGCGGGTCACATTGACCCGACACCTCAAATATTCAGAATGCAGGCAGAAATTATGTCCTTTAAAAAAGTTGTGGCAATTGTCATCAATGATTGATTGAATATTTTTGGGCAGTTAAAAGTAGATCGGGTCAAACTTACCCGATGCATCAAATATTCAAAGTGCGGCCAGAAAGGTTGTTCATTAAGAAAAAAAAAGTTGTGGAAATTGTCGTCAATGATCAAATAAATATTTTTTGGGATTGTAAAATGGAGAGTGGGTCATATTGACCCGATACATAAAATATTCAAAATGCAGGAAGAAATTATGTTCTTTTAGAAAAAAAGGTGTGGCAATTGTCATCAATGATTGATTGAATATTTTTGGGGATACTTAAAAGTATATCGGGTCAAATTGACCCGATGCATCAAATATTCAAAGTACGTGCAGAAATTTTGTTCGTTAAGAAAAAAAATAGGTTGTGGCAATCATCGTCAATGATTGCATATTTTTTGGGATATTTAAAAGTAGAGTGGGTCATATTGACCCGATATATCAAATATTCAAAGTGGGGCGCTTTCCTACCACACAGGCCTGACTCAAGCGGTACTCCATGACCAAAACGTCCCGCAGGCTGAGCGCGGCGCCGAGCTGCAGCTGTTTGAAAGTCAGTTTCAGGGAGGTGGGAGACATCTTGGACAATGTCTGCGGGAGGACAACCGGGGACAGAAAAAAGACAAGTGCTCATTCCCAACAAGAAGAAATTCATTTGATTTGTTTGTGTGGATTCAACAAAATGCTTTTAAAAAACAGAACTGTGAGAAACAAACTACAACGAGACCTTGGCTTACAAACGCATATTTGGTTACAGAAACAGAGCTGCAAATAAAAATAGATAGGCAGACGACAGAGAGTGAGAAAATGAATAGAGAAAACAGTGAAATTTGGACTTGTTTCAACTTTATTGATAGTCTAAGGCAGAGTGTAGACTGCAAGGTTAAAATATCCCATCAATCAGGTTCCACAAATAACCTGCACAAGCCATCTGTACACTTGATGCAAAAAGCTATCAACCCAGCTAAACAGAACACAATTGATGAGGAACTAGATAAAATTATCGCAGAGAAAGCACGGCAACTTCACTCGGATATCGTCAAGAGGCAACCTGGAAGTTTGTCATCCATTGACGATTTCAAGGCTAGCCACGGATGGTTCGAGAACTTTAAGTGTCGTACAGGGATTCATAGTGTCATTCGTCATGGTGAGGAAGCCAGTTCTGACGATAAAGCTGCCAAAGCATACAAGGAATCATTCCTCAAAATGGTGGAAAAAGAGGCTACGTTCCTCAGCAAGTGTTTAATGCTGATGAAACCGGCCACTCCATTCCATCAAGCTATCAACGACCATCTCAAAAGCAAATGAAATGACTTTATTATACCGTACAAATTATTTCTTTAATTACAACACCACATCACATGTATTATACATAAAATAAGGTATATTTTGTGTAGTTTTAAGGCTTAGAAAATTAGAAAGTAGAAAATTATGTTCTGCGGGGACCTGGGAACGGATTTTTCTCATTTTAATGCTTTCCTATGGGAAATTAATGTTTGGGATACACACTTTTCACCTTATACACTCTGTCTAGGAACCAATTAAGTTTGTAAACAGTACAGTGATACCTTGGTATCACTGTACAATGAAAAATGGGTCAATTTGACCCGCTACGTAAGATCAGGATTGAGCAAAGTGCTTTTCCTTTATTAATCCCGAGTGTGATGCTAAGTGGCAAACAGTGGATGGAGGTGATGCTGGCATGGGGGGTTGGGCGTTTTTAATCTTTTTTTTTCACCCTTCAATAATCCCCCTCCCCTCGCCTGACCTTGATGGACGCCGTAAATGGATATGAAGTGGCGGGGGAGGGGGGGACGGGCAGAATTAGGCAAATGAGTTTTGGCGAAGCTACTTTGCTACAAAGCTACAACCACTCCCTTGAAGCCCCACCCCGGAGGGTGTTAAGATGCAGGCACAAAAATACCAATAACCACCATTAAGCGATTTTACTGCCGCAAATGCTAACTAGCAATACAGTGAGACCTCAACTTCCGAACTTAATTGGTTCCCAGACAGAGTGTGTAAAGCGAAAAGTGTGTATCTCAAAAAAAAAAAAAATCCCTATAGGAAACCATTAAAATGGGAATAATCCATTCCCGGGTTTCCATAAAATATACTTTTCAACTAAATAAGCCTTAAAACTACACACAACATACCTTATTCTATGTATAATAAATGCGCTATTGTATTGTAATGAAATAAATACACTGCATTGTATCATAAAGTCACTTAATTTTTTTTGTGATGGTCAATTATGGCTTGATGGAGTGACGTTGGAGGTCGAAGGTCAAAGGGAATTGCTGTTTGGAAAGAGAGGCGCATTACATGAGGACTGTAATTAAAGAAATAAACTGTGCTGTAAAATAGTTTTATTTACCTTTTTGATGGTCGTTGATGGCTTATGGAAGGAGAGTCACCTTCCATAAGGACTGTTGGTAACTTAACCTCTGGTGCTGTTCGGTCGTGTGCTTCCGCCAAAGATCACTCCGCCAGCCGTGGTGGGTGTGTATTATGAAAATAGTGCTTATTATAAGGTTTAATTTTCAGAAATTTGACGTTTGTAAGACGAAAAGTTTGTAAGATAAGGTGTTTGTATTTATTTTTTTGCTTATTTCTTTCTTTCTGTATTCATTTACGTCATTATTTATCCATCTATTTATTTATCCATTCATTTTTTCTTTATTTTTTGGGGGGGTTAGCATACCTCCACTTGCTTCTTTGCAAAGTCGGAGGGGTCGGCCTTCAAGTTGCGCATGACGCCTTCCATTGTGGCCGAGTCGAAGAGCCTGTGAGGGCAGGCACAACAACACTGAAGCGGCGTTCCCACTTTACAGTTTTCTATGACATCATCAACGAGGAGTTTGTGACGGCCTACCTGTCGATATCTGCTATCTGCTTCTCCAGGACAAAAGGCTTGTCACCATCGAGGCTGCTCTGAGAGAAGCGGGGAAATGCCCAATCAGCACCCAAACTTCACCGGAACGTGACTTCAGGCTCCTCACCTGGGTCTGGAAGAACTCCAAGACTTTGGAGATGTCCTCAGCAGAGGGAGACCTCAAGTTCACCACTTCCTTTTCCAGCTCCGCCATCTATTACAAACAAAAATATGAATGAATGAATAAATAAACAACCAAATAATAAGACAAATAAACAACTAATAAATAAAATTAAAAAAATATACAGTGAGACCTCAACGTACAAACTTAATTGGTTCCCAGACAGAGTGTGTAAGGCGAAAAGTGTGTATCTCAAAAAAGAAATTCCCATAGGAAACCATTAAAAAAGGAATAATCCGTTCCAGGGTTTCCATAAAATATAGTTTTTAACTAAATAAGCCTTAAAACTACACACAACATACCTTATTCTATGTATAATAAATGCTATTGTATTGTAAAGAAAGAAATACACTGTATTGTATCATAAAGTCACAAAGAGAGGCACATTACATGAGGACTGTAATTAAAGAAATAAACTGTGCTGCAAAATAAAGTTTTTTTCAACTTCTTCGATTGCCCGAGACCGTCGCTTTGAGAGCACAGAAACACCTTTTGCAATAGACGCACCTTTGATGGCTTCTGTGTTCCGGAGAATGGGAGCAATGGTTGATTTAGCATAGCCGTGATCGGCCACTAAATCACACAAACGTACACCTCGTTCGTGTTTTTCAATGATCTCCTTCTTCTCAGCGACGGTGATTTTATTTTGTGTCTTCCTGGGCTGTACACGAGCCTGTGGTGGGGTTTTTTTTTTTCGGTCCCATCATAGTAAAATTATCAGCAAAAAGCTCCAAGTAGGCGATCGACGTGTGCATTCAATGAGAGGGGGTGTGCAAAGTAGCGCCGGCTGGAGCGCTGTTCGGTCGTGTGCTTCCGCCGAAGATTACTCCACCAGCCGTGGTGGGTGTGTATTATGAAAATAGTACTTATTTTATGGTTTAATTTTCATAAATTAGAGGTTCTTAAGACGAAAAGTTTGTAAGATAAGGTGTTTGTAAGATGGTCTCACTGTATAAACACACAGACAAAATAAACAATAAGTAAATAAATGGATGGATAAACAAATAAAAACAAACTACATAATAAATGCATCCAGAAATACATAAATTATAAATATTAAAATAAAAAAATAAATGGCTAAATAAAAAGATAGGTTAACAGGCAAACAAACAAACTAAATAATAAATACATAAATATATGGATAACTACAACAAGACAAAATAAAATAAAATAAAATACAATGAAAAATGGTGATTGACAGGCCGTCCAGGTCATGGAGTAATAAAAAAGTTGAATGGAATGTGTAGTGCTGAGTTTGTCAAAAACTACCCGAGCAATTTGACAAGAATACATTTCGTAAAGCGTGCTTAAGCAACGTAAGCATCCGCAACGGCAGGCTCGTCCTACCTTGGCGGACTCGACAAAGTGAGTGGCGATTCCGGCTCGCCGCACGTCGCGGCCCTTGAGGCGGAAGCCCGTCAGAGCCAGAAACAGGCCCAACTTGCCCTGAAGCCTCGGGAGAAAATAACCGCCTCCCACGTCGGGGAACAGGCCTGCCGTGGGCAAAAATACCACTTGGGGTGAAAATGGCCACGTGGGATCCTTTGCGAGAGATCCAGACCGCCTCCTCAAAATGGGCTCACTTAAAGGACAACCGACACCATTTTTCGTTTCCTAAATGACATCAGAAAAACGTTTTATAGCATCTAAAATACCCAAAACACGCAGGATGATATTTTTAGTCAAATGAAAAACACCAATAAAAATTACTTAAAGTTACCCAAAACTGCCACTCATGAGCTCAAAACTGAATAGATTCAGAAAGTCCCGCCCCCAGTTCGTGACGTCACGTCAGGAAACTCCTTCACAAACTGCCTTGCTCCAGAATCAAAACAATGGCTTCAGAGAGTTCAGGTTCGTAAAAAGATACTTTCTTGTTACTTATCCAGTTATGAATATGATTCAAATAGTTCTGAAGGGGCAAGCATAAATGTTTGCAATCGATCAAAGAAGTCCTCCCGTATCAATTCGAGGACTCCAATGTAGCGTCCCAGAAAATGCACAACATGGCGCCCAAGCTCCGTTGGAAATGGGCTGATTTGTCTGCTGGGAATTCGTATCAAATAGTAGTCTTGGTGCAACATACACACACGTCGGTTGTCCTTTAAAACATATAATATAGCTATATGCGGTGGAATCTTTGTAAAATGCGGTCAGTAGAAGTCATTTTACAAATTATGGACGCAACTTGTACAGAGGTGTCGGTTGTCCTTTAAGCATGGCTTCATAAACAACTGAACCGTGGTGACGCTTACCGATGGCCGTCTCGGGCATGGCAAACATGGTCCTCTCGGTGGCCACTCGAAAACGTCCGTGAACTGAAAGACCGACACCCTGCGGGCGCACAACCGGATAATTAATTTGCCAACCGGTCACGTGCAAATGAAGTCACGGAAAACGGAAGATGGGTTGCGGATCGCGCGGAGGGTAACATTTTCTGTCTCAATCGGGATGCATGATGACTTTGGGTATGTCCGGGACTGGTCGCCCACCGACAATCGACCAGTAATCACAACAAATGTCCAGATTATTTCCTTGATCAAAGTCATATGCTGATGAAGATGAATTCAATAAATTGCAATTTTTCCAGTATATTACCTATATTTTTTATATTATATATATTTTGTATTATACATACTTTTTGCATATGGCGAGTAGTTTTACTTTATTTGAATATTATTGTTCATAGTGTGAGTGTGTGTGTGTGTGCGTGCGTGTATGCGTGCGTGCATGCTGGCGCTTATGGCTACCGCTGCTTACCTGCAGAAACACTGACTGTCAAGTGTCCTTCAGAGTTTTGAAAGTCGCTTATAAATTAAATGTAGTAGTAGTAGTAGTAGTAGTAATATTTGTCCTCGTATTAGTAGTAGTATTATATACAATCTGTGTCTTTGTGTTGTCATATTATTGTATATATTGTGTATAATGTTATTTAGTTTTTTGTTTCTTTAACTTTGTTACTTCCACGTTGAGTGAACATTGGCGCGTGTGGCTGCCACTGCTCACCCGCAGAAAAAATATCATGTGACTGTAAAGTGTCCTTAAGAGTTTTGAAAGGCGCTTATAAATGAAATGTATTATTAGTAGTAGTAGTATTAGTACAGTGAGACCTCAACTTACAAACACCTTAACTTACAAACTTTTCGTCTTACAAACGTCAAATTTATGAAAATTTAACCTTATAATAAGCACTATTTTCATAATACACACCCATCACGGCTGGCGGAGTGATCTTCGGCGGAAGCACATGACCGAACAGCACCAACAGTCCTTATGGAAGGTGACTCTCCTTCCATAAGCCATCAACGACCATCAAAAAGGTAAATAAAACTTTATTTTACAGCACAGTTTATTTCTGTAATTACAGTCCTCATGCAATTCCCTTTGACCTTCGACCTCCAACACCATTCCATCAATCCATCGCCGACCATCACAAATGTAAATAAAGTGACTTTATGATATAATTCAGTGTATTTCCTTCATTGCAATACAATAGCACATTTATTATACATAGAATAAGGTATGTTGTGTGTAGTTTTAAGGCTTATTTAGTTGAAAAGTATATTTTATGGAAACCTGGGAACGGATTATTCCCATTTTAATGGTTTCCTATGGGAATTTTTTTTGAGATACACACTTTTCGCCTTACACACTCTGTCTGGGAACCAATTAAGTTCGTAAGTTGAGGTCTCACTGTAGTAGTATTATCATCATTATTATTATTATTATCATTATTATTATTATTATTGTTGTCATTATTATTATTATTAATCTCACTCATCCGCATTCACACAAAAAAAAAATCAATCTCGAGTCTTTGGTAAGTTTAACATGCCTGTTTTCAAATAAGGAGTTTGTCCAGCTCTAGCTATCAAAAAATAATTAATTTATTAACTAATTAATGAATTAATATATTTTTTAGGCATGTAACTTGAATATATTGAAGCGGCCATGACACAAGGTGCTGAAACGGGACCAAGACCGTTTCCGTTTTTGTTCTGTTTTTTTGGTTTTTTTTTTTTTTTTTTTTTTTTTTTTTTTTTAGGGGGGGGGGGTTACTCATGCGTGACTAAACGGGCAGCGGGGGTCACACTCATGCATGAACGTTTCTGACATCCCAGAGTAATAATTAATAAAAGAAATAAAGAAATAGGACAGGGAAAAGGGCAACAGGCAAATATGTCAAAGCCCAGCAGTAAAGCTGTCTGATGATTCATGATGGTTATTTTTTTGTAAGGGGGAAAGGGGGCGGGCATCATTTCAATTCAAGCTCTGCTGCCACCCTCAGGCGAAATTCCGCATTGCACCGCATAGCGGACACCATATTGGCTCCAACGGCACGTACTCGGCCGTTTGGATCGTCCCCTTACCTCAACCCCATTGAGAAATGTCATAATTATTAATTATTATTATTATAAAATGTTAGCATCTTAAATAAGACGGCGCCTGCGAACGTCTGAAATTGGGGCCATGGCTCTGTTTACTTGTTACTCCGGGTCGAATGTACGCTGGCGCGCTTTTGGCTGCCGCTGTTCGCCCGCAAACATTTGGCTTCTTTTTGTTTTTTTACGATTCCTGTACCACTGGAAATACTCGACAGTCACCAGAGGAACTTATGGTGGAACTCCAATCTGCTTTGGCTGTCGGATCGTCTCGTGATTCCGGTCGTTTATCCGGACCGCGAACGAGAACACGGACGATCTCCACCCACCTGTACCCGCTGTTGAGGGCTAACCTGGGCGCTGCCTGTCTCTGGACGTTGCTGGGTGCTATCATGTCGCTCCTCCAACGACCCGTTGGACGGCTGCAATATTCGGCGTCAGAGCTGCTTGAACTCCGCTCCCGGTGGACGAGCGTGCCACAGGCGATTTTCCGATTCCCGGAAATCGCTCGCCACCCTTCCCGGAGGTATATCCACCGCGGATCACGTCGAGACTTTCACCTCGACGACTCCAAGGATATCACCTCCCTGTGGTCATCTTTCCGCCGGCCACGCAGAGGTTACAGCCGCTCCGTGCAACACCGTGTGTTGGCCGGCCTGGCTAGGTCGGCCAATACCCCTCAAAATGACACCACCAGCGTCACTTTCGGCCTCCTGAACATCCGCTCGCTTACGGGTAAGGGTTGTCTTATCCAAGACATCCTTAGTGACCGTAAGCTGGACTTCTTCTGTTTGAATGAGACCTGGCAAACAGCGGGGGACTTTTCCGAGTTGAACGACACGACGCCACCTGGGTTTGTTTACCTCTCAAAACCCCGCCTCTCGGGCCGCGGAGGCGGTCTCGCGATATTTTACCGCGAGATCTGGAAAGTCACTCAAGTACCAGTCCCGGAAACTCTCTCATTTGAATGCCTTGCGTGTCAAATTTCTGGTCCATCTCCCACAGTTATAGCCACTGTATATCGTCCCCCTAAACCACATCGTGACTTTTTAAAAGACTTCTCAGCCGTCCTCACACACCTCTCCACTCTGTCACCAAATATTATTATCCTTGGGGACTTCAACATACACATTGACAATTCCACCCATCCCCTCACCAAAGACTTTATTTCCTCATTGGAGAGTTTTGGCTTACACCAATTCTCTGATTTCCCCACGCATATAAAAGGGCATATCCTGGACTTAATATGCTGCTGTGGTTTTACCCCCGCCAACTGCACAGCAAACGAACTTCCTGTAACGGACCATTTCCTCGTCTCATTTAACGTTCCCATCACACTCTCTCTCCCCAAGCCACCGCGCATCATCACTTATCGGAACATCCAACACATTGACACTGTCACCCTCACTGCAATGGCTGCCAACCTCAAACCGGACTACAACTCCCCCCCTGATGAACTTGTTTCCCAATACAACATGGACCTTGCACACATGCTCAACACCCTTGCTCCTGTTAAATCCCGGTCAGTCCAATTCACTCGATCCGCCCCTTGGTTCACCGCCCAACTCCGCTCCACCAAGGCGAAAACTCGGCAGCTGGAAAGACTTTACAGAAAGACCGGCCTCACCACCCACCAGGACATGTACACAGCTCACCTCACCCACTACAAGGACTCTATCACACGCGCAAAATCGGAATACTATTCTGGACTGATTGATGCTAACAGTGGGAATTCACGGACTCTGTTTTCCCTATACAACAAAATCATTCAACCCCCTATCTCTCTCCCCCCACACTTTCACTCCTCAGACACCTGCAACGCACTACTTCTGTTTTTCACTGAAAAGATCAACAAGATCCACCAGCACCTCGGCTCCTCTGTATCCCCCCCCTCTCCCAACCTTCCTACTCCCTATCAACTGCTGTCGTCTTTTGAACTCCCTCATCCCTCCTTACTTTCTGACCTCATCACCAAGTCCAAGAATTCCACCTGTAAACTTGACCCCCTCCCTACTGTCCTCATCAAATCTTGTCTACCTGCTCTCCTCCCTTTTATTTCAGCTATTATTCACTCCTCACTGTCCACTGGAATTGTTCCTGTCCCTCTTAAAACCGCAGCTGTAACGCCAATCCTGAAAAAACTTGGTTCAGATCCCAATGATTTCAATAACCTACGTCCAATTTCGCATCTTCCATTTATCGCTAAAATTCTCGAAAAAACCGTCGCCTGTCAACTCCACTCTCACCTCACTCACAATAACCTCTACGAACAATTCCAGTCTGGTTTCCGTCCCCGCCACAGCACTGAATCAGCCCTCATAAAAATCACGAACGACCTTCTCATAGCAGCAGATACCGGCTCCCTCTCTATTCTCATCCTTCTTGATCTATCTGCGGCCTTTGACACAATTTCTCACCCCATCCTGCTCAACCGACTCTCCACTCTAGGCGTGACACACACCCCACTCAGTTGGTTTCACTCCTACCTCACTGGCCGCTCACAGTTTATCCAAATTACCTCATTCACTTCACGGTCCTCCCCTGTGTCTTCTGGTGTGCCCCAAGGTTCTGTCCTGGGGCCCCTTCTCTTTATTATATACCTTCTTCCCCTTGGTGATATCTTACGCAAATTTGGAATTCATTTTCACTGCTTCGCGGATGACACCCAGCTCTACCTCTCCAGTAAACCCGACGCCTCTCTTCCACCTGCATCCCTTACACTTTGCCTCTCAGAAATCAAATCCTGGTTTTCTCATAACTTTCTCAAACTAAACAGCGAAAAAACTGAACTTCTCCTTGTCGGTACAAAATCCACCCTTCACAAAGCAAACAGTTTCTCTCTCACCATTGACAATTCTACCGTGTCCCCCGCCCTTCAGGTTAAGAGCCTGGGTGTCATCCTTGATAGCACACTATCTTTTCACTCCCACATAAATAACATAACCCGGTCTGCATATTTTCACCTCCGCAATATCAATCGTCTCCGTCCCTCTCTCACCCCTCACACCACTGCTATCCTCGTCCACAGTCTCGTCACCTCCCGTATCGATTATTGTAATTCACTTCTTTTCGGGGTCAATCAAAAATGTCTCCATAAACTCCAACTAGTCCAAAATTCCTCAGCCCGGATCATCACAAAAACCCCCTCATTTCACCACATCACTCCTGTCCTCCAACAGCTCCACTGGCTCCCTGTTAAACTCCGTATTGAATTCAAGATACTTCTGTTTACATTTAAAGCCATCCATAACCTTGCCCCCCCCTATCTGTCTGACCTAATTCAAATCTCCGTTCCTACTCGGGCCCTCAGATCCTCTTCCTCCCTCCACCTCTACACGCCCTCTGCCCGTCTCACAACGATGGGGTGCAGAGCTTTCAGCCGCTCCGCTCCTAAACTCTGGAACTCACTTCCACCCAACATCCGCAACATTGACTCCCTTCCTACTTTCAAATCTCACCTGAAAACCCACCTCTTTAAACTTGCTTACATGGTCTAATTTATTATGCTGTTTTATTATTTATTGCTTTATGCATGATTTTACTGTTTTGTGTGTTGTCTTTGTTGTAAAGTGTCCTTGAGTGTTCAGAAAGGCGCTTGTAAATTAAATGTATTATTATTATTATTATTATTACTCGTGAAGCTATGCTATCTTGCTAAATTCTGTCAACGTGGTCTGTTGAAATGTTAGCGTTGGGTCCAGCGTCTTTATCTTTGTTTACGTTATTAAGTGACCTTGACAGTTTTGAAAGGTGCTTGTAAATGAAATGTATTATTATTACTGTATCTATTAGCTAGCTAGCTTTCTATCTATTTGAGTTACTTCCGGGTTGAGTGAACGCTGGCGCATGCGGCTAGCGCTACTCACCCACAGAAAAGCTTATCCTGTTACTGTAAAGTGACCTTGAGAGTTTTGAAAGGCGCTTATAAATTAAATATATTATTAGTATTAGCATTAGTATTAGTACTGGTAAAGAACTAGTACTAGTACAAGTATTAGTATTATTATTAGTATGATTAGTAGTACTAGTAGTATTAGTAGTAGTATTAGTAATACTAGTACTATTAGTATTAGTATTAGTAGTCGTAGTATTAGTCATAGTATTAGTCATATTATTAGTATTAGTCGTCTTAGTATTAGTAGTATTAGTAGTAGTATTAGTCGTAGTATTAGTATTATTATTATTATTATTATTCTAAGACGTCATATGTTATTCAAAAGGACGAATTTCCACTCACCCCTCCCATGGTTATTCCGTCAATGAAGGCAATAAACGGTTTCCGGCATGTTCCTGAAAAGATGACGCGCGTGAGAAGGCAAAACGTTTGTTTCAGGCACCGTCAAACCTCGGCTTTGGAACGTCTTGGTTCTCAAACAAAAATTTCTGGGTGTTAATGCCTCCGTTTATAACAGAAAATGGGTTGTCGAAAAAAACTGAACGCACTTGAATGCACCATTTGTCTACCCTCCACTTCCTTATACGTCACTTGTGTCGCATCTCATTGAGATCGACGCATTATCTTCAAGTAGCGTTTGATTGTGAGCAGGAATGTTCGTATTGTTAAATTATGATTTAAAAAAAGCAGACAGGGAAATGTATCGATTTTCCACCAAATAAATTTTCAAACAGGTTTCTGGAACAGATTATGGTCGAAAACCCAGCTTTGACTGTATGTGAGACTGCAGGGTTTTTCATATTAACTCATTCGCTGCCATTCCCGAATTTATTCAGGAATTGAAAAGTGAGACGTGGAGTGCCATTGCCGAATTTGTTCGGGTTTTGGTTTTTCTTCCCGATAAAGCGCTGGTCAGACATCTGACAATGTTTTTCCCTTCCACTATGGGGCAGGATTTCCCTTTTGTTCATGTTAGCGCTTTGTTACAGCTTCAGCTGTTGTTAAAGCCCTATATAAACCAATATGTATGTGTTGCATTTTGTACAGACGTCCCCATTTCAAGCTCAGATAACGCAAGACCCATATAATTTAGGAATTAACTATTTTTTTTCTGATAAAAGAAGAGGGTATACGATTTATTACGTTGAATTGAATGTTTATATAGTTCTAAAACTCAATATTGTATGGGTCCCGGAATTTGAGTGAAAATGACAAAAACACTGGCACTGGAGTGGACACATGGTTGCACATCGTCATCAGTGAATGAGTTAACGAGTATTAAAAAAATGTTCTCCAAGCTCACCGATTGCGTGGTTCAGAATGTATTCCTCACGGAACAAGTCCTTGGTTAGGCGATCGCCAACTTTCCCTGCCTCGGTCAGTGCTGAAATGAAAACACAAAGCAACAAAGGCGACAGAGAGTCACTTATCCATCTGCAAGAAAACAAATTCCCCCAAATCGGCAAATCAGCATCGTTCGAAACGGCAAAATGATCGTGTTTACGATGGACTGATCAGAAACCGCCACTATTGGAATTTACCTCGGACGTCTCCACCGGCGCAGAAGGCTTTCTCGCCTGCCCCTTTGATGATCACAAGGTCCGTGTCGCTGTCACTCTCCCATTTCTAACAAGGCGACATTTTGAAAAAAACACACGAGGAAATGGAGATTGAACATTCCTGAGGAGCGTTTCAGCTGGTACCTTGAGTTGAGGGTAGATAGATCGGATCATGGTCAAATTGAGGGCGTTGAGCACTTTGGGCCTGTTCAAGGTGATCACACCGGCCCTGCCCACCTTCTCCAGGAGAACCTCGGGCTCTGCGCGACTGGACATCTGGAGCGCAGAGGAAAATAGTTCATAACATCATGGTGACTTTTAAGACTGAATACTGTCACCGTGAGACAACGGAAGCTACTATCGAGGGGAAATTTACGGCAAAGTCTATCAATAAGCTACGATACAACAAAACTAAAACTTTCAGCAAATAATTGCATAAAAACGTTTTGTAGGCCATAAGTCTAAAACGATCTATTGGGAAGATGCACGGCGGTAACTGGATGCATCTAATTTGCGTTTTGTTATGTTTTGTTGGTGCGTATCCAGATTACATCCAATGTGGTAAATCGAGGATCGCCACAAAAAAAAGCAATTGTTCACTCACCATGTGACCTTGGATTCGTTGAAGTCTGCATATGGCCCTGAGTCTGAAACAATTAACAACATGGGACGACCCCTTTATTCTCACGTAGAAGTTATTTATCGATGCCGATCGATCGGCGTGGAACTGACAGTTTTTTTTTCGCCAGTTCTGCGAAACTAAAACCCCACTATGACTGGGCCCCGATAACATGCTTCTTGAACTGCAAAATGGTAGCAAAAAGAAACATTTTGTAGCAACAACAAAAGACAATTACCTGTGTTTGGACGTCACGAGCGTTAACGACATGGCTTTTATATTGTTAGCTTGTTAGCTTGCGTTTTTCTTCGGACGCAGCGCCGACTCCAACTTGACTTCCTGAAATAGGTCGCTGCCTTTCCTGATTGGCTGTTATTCGTGACGTGTTCATACCCGGATGAAAATAAAAAAATACGTATTGCCTCTTGCTCTGTAAATATAAATGTGTGCACATAAATAGCTGTTTCGGGTTTTGCGTCTTGCTTTTGCCTCTTGCTTTGTAAATATAAATGTACGGAGTGCCGACTTTCACTTCCTGAAAGAGGTCGCTGCCTTTCCTGGTTGGCTATCATTCGGTACGCGTGTCACGCGGATGAAAATAGAAAAACTTTTGCCTCTTGCTTTGTAAATATAAATGTACGGAGCGCCGACTTTCACTTCCTGAAAGAGGTCGCTGCCTTTCCTGATTGGCTGTAATTCGTGACGCTTGATCACCCGGATAAAAATAGAAAAACCTTTGCCTCTTGCTTTGTAAATATAAATGTACGGAGTGCCGACTTTCACTTCCTGAAAGAGGTCGCTGCCTTTCCTGGTTGGCTATCATTCGGTACGCGTGTCACGCGGATGAAAATAGAAAAACTTTTGCCTCTTGCTTTGTAAATATAAATGTACGGAGCGCCGACTTTCACTTCCTGAAAGAGGTCGCTGCCATTCGGATTGGCTTTAATTCGTGACCCGAAATCATCCGGATGAAAATAGAAAAACTTTTGCATCTCGCTTTGTGAATATAAATGTACGGAGCGCCGACTAAATGTACGGAGTGCCGACTTTCACTTCCTGAAAGAGGTCGCTGCCTTTCCTGGTTGGCTATCATTCGGTACGCGTGTCACGCGGATGAAAATAGAAAAACTTTTGCCTCTTGCTTTGTAAATATAAATGTACGGAGCGCCGACTTTCACTTCCTGAAAGAGGTCCCTGCCTTTCCTGATTGGCTGTAATTCGTGACTCTTGATCACCCGGATAAAAATAGAAAAACATTTGCCTCTTGCTTTGTAAATATAAATGTACGGAGCGCCGACTTGCACTTCCTGAAAGAAGTCGCTGCAGTCCTGATTGGCTATCATTCATGACGCATAATTACCCGGATGAAAAAAAATATTGCCTCTTGCTCTGTAAATATAAACGTGTGCACAGAAATAGCTGTTTCGGGTTCATATAGCCGGAAGCTAACAGTATATACTCCATTTTGCCCCTACAAAAACAAAATAAAATAAAAACACATCATCATTATCAGCAAAGAAGACGAGCGAACATTCAGGGCAAAAAGTCCAGCTGTTACTTATCAATGAGCTGGCAAGGTGCGGCCCATCCCAAGGCCAAGGGTCAATATCTCGAATTTATCCGGACTGTCAAAACAAGATTAGATGTGAAATTCCAAGATGACAAATGCTGCTGGGATAAGGTGCGGCTTGGACAAATAGACACACTTTTGACTCTCCCTAAACAAATGAATGAGATCGGTTTCCAGGATTTTCTCTTTATTTTCGTCAAGGAAAGTCAGTCAAATATTGCAAAGTCCATCAATGTTACAGGAAGCATTTGCTTGAAAAAAAATAGTCGCAAGCGGCAATGTCGCAGTGTGCCTTTGTTTACAATACAGGTACATCTGACTTACGACCGAGTTCAGTTCCAACCAAACGGTCGTAAGTCAAAATGGTCGTAAGTCGAAATCCATTCCAAATGTTGAATAGAGACATGGAGTTGAAATGACTGGCAAACTCCCCCCTCTGGTGTCATCACACGGTCGATTGCTGTGCGAGAGTGAGATGCTGGCTGGCCAAAATTATCGTGCGTGTTGCCTCCTTGCTAGTGTGTTGCGGTACCAGGCGTAGAATTAAAATTTTTAAAATAGGGTCTGCAAGTCCTGGTCGTAAGTTGAACCCGTCGTAAGTCGGATGTTACCTGTATCTAGCACACAGAAGATCAATCAGTATATCTCCCCTATAAAAAATATGAATAATATATTCTTCAAATTATATCAAAGTCATTGATTTGATTTGTAATTTTTATTTGCACATATAAGTAAATACACATTTTGTGATGGTTAGTGTTATTGATATTTTTTAAATGTTGTATCTATGTTGAGTATTTTCAATGCGCACCGTGTAGTTTTGTATTATAAAAGTGAATTTCCACGTTAAGAAGCAAAAAAAACATACTTTGCTTTAATAACTAAATTTTTAAAGGACAACCGACATCACTTTTTTGTTTCCTAACTGACATCAGAAAAACGTTTTATAGCATCTAAAATACCCAAAACACGCAGTATGATATTTTTAGTCAAATGAAAAACATCAATAAAAATGACTTTGTGCCCAAAATCTGCAAAAAATTGAGCTGCGAATTGGGCATTTTCAGAAAGTCCCGCCCCCAGTTCGTGACGTCACGCCAAGACGTCTTGCATTACTGGAGAATCAAAACAATGGCTTCAGATTCGGAGAATATGCTTTCATGTGACACATCCAGTTATGAATATGATTCAAGTAGTTCTGAAGAGGTAAGCATACATGTTTGCAATCGATTAAGGAATTTATTCCGTGCCATTTTTAGGCAATATTGGGGGGAAATGGATCACCAAAAAAGAGGCAGAAAATGGCGACCAAGCTCCGACCAACCCCATTTCCACAGGCTGATTAATTCCTTACATGGAGCTTGGTCGCCCTCTTCTGCCTCTTTTTTGGTGGTACACAAAGTTTTCAGCCCAGTCAAGTACAGCCAAATGCATTGACGTGATGGAAGGACTGCTACAATGTGTCCTTTTTTTCGATCAGGGGTGTTCCTTCAGTGACGTCACGTACGGACTCGTCACCAACTCAAAAACAAGACTTCCTGAATATTCAGCGCGAGTCTTAAAACGTAAAATATAGCTCTATGCGGTGGAATCTTTGTAAAATACGCTCAGTAAAAGTCATTTGAAGCCATTTTACAAATTATGGACACAACTTGTCCGGAGACGCTGGTTGTCCTTTAAGGGTGCATTAAAGAAGCAAATATAAAATGATTAAGCACACCCTTGTACTCTTCAAATATTTGGCAGCGACGTCACATTCTTGCCGCCATGTCCATCGATTTGGTCTAGTCAGAGTCGCTGCTGCAAGAGCTGCTGGATGACTAAAAAAATGAATAAAAATAATGAAAAAAAAACAAGAACACAAATGGACAATATAAGAATGAACAATGGAAGTTTTCATTTGATCAAAATGTTGACGTGGAGCGACACGCCTTACTTACCCCATGACAGTTCTTCCCTTTTTTGTGGCACTTGCCATGCTTGTGGCCATGCTTGTGCTTGTGCTTGCCATGACAATGAGCACCATGTCCATGTCCATGACCATGATGTCCATGTCCATGTCCATGACCATGATCATGACCATGACCATGATCATGACCATGATCATGCCCATGTCCATGACCGTGTCCATGATCATGCCCATGTCCATGTCCATGATCATGTCCATGACCATGACCTTGACCTTGACCTTGACCCGGTCCACAACCAGGTGGGCAGCAGGGTTGAGGAGGGCAGCCACCCGGCTGATACTGAGGGTAGCCCCCGGGAGGATATTGCGGGTACCCTCCAGGCTGGTTGGGGTAACCCGGGGGGTACTGGTTGCCTTTTTACACAAAAAGGAAAGAAAAGAAGCGGATTGGAAAGGCATTAGAAAAAGACTGGATAGTGTAAAATGATCTATATAAACTATATATAAATATAGAATTAACTTTAAAATTATTCTTTATACATTTAAAGCTATCCATAACCTTGACCCCCCCATACCTATCGGACCTTCTTCAAATTTCTATTCCCTCTCATTCCCTCAGATCCTCTTCCTCCCTCCACCTCTGTGTGCCCCAACCTGTCCATCTCAGCACGATGGGGGACAGAGCTTTCAGCTGCTCTGCCCCCAAACTCTGTTCGTAACATTGATTCACTTCCCATCTTCAAATGGCATCTTAATACCCACCTATTTAAAATTGCATTTTCTGTGTATCTCTTGATTCTATTTATAATTGTATTTTATTTATTGTATTCTATTTATAATTGTATTTTATTTATTATTGTATCTATGCTTGTCTGTGAGTGTAAAGTGTCCTTGAGACCTTTGAAAGGTGCTTGAAATAAAATGTATTATTATTATTATTATTATTATTATTATTATTATTATTATTATTATTATTATTATTATTAAAACAGGTCAGGTTGACCAATTTTTACTTTTTTAAAGTAAATACTACTGACAAACAAAACAACTTCAAGATTGAAAATCAGATTTTTTAAGGAGTTTGAATAATAAATATGGATATTTATCTCATGGGTCAAATTGACCCGGGCATATAAGAGTCATTTATGACAAATGGCATTTCACAAGAGGTCATACAAAGTCACGGTCGGTTTTCAAAGTAGCTTGGCGGTTTACCTTGATTGTTTCCGTACATTTTTTCACCAACAAGTGAAGCCCCTGAGATTGGAATAAGAACAAAAAGCTCATAATCAGCACAATCAGTTCAAGAACCACAAAATGAGCATGAAAAAAAGAGTAGCTTACTGCACGCTGGAGAGTCAAGTTGTAAATACAGTCCACTTCATCCCTTGCTTTTTTAATGTCCCTTTTATGAGAAGCCACTCCTTGACTTGCCCGCCTCCACTCCACTCCCACTACAACTTGCGTGTGTTTACAAATGTTTGTCTTTAAACAGCTGACCATGTGACCAAATGGCATATTTAAAAAAATGGGTATATATTGTTTATGACAAGGTTATGGCAAGGTCATTTTTTTGCCACGAGCCACATTGTAGTTCCGGTTTCCTCTCGGGCGGAGGGGGGGGGGGGGGCGTTATGAATTTGGGGAAGCCATTAGTATGTTTAATCTTCTTCCCATATTCCATATAGAACGCACAACAAATTGATGAATAATTAGTTTTCAAATCAGAAGTAAAAAATAATGACTTTTATTGTGGTTTACATACAACAATTTGAAATTTTGGTTGGGACGTTAGCAAGCGTCATGGCACTTCAAATGCATGATTTTTATAATTGTATTTTATTTATTGTATTCTATTTGTAATTGAATTTTATTTATTATAGTATCTATGCTTGTCTGTGACTGCAAGTGTCCTTGAGAGCTTTGAAAGGCGCTTAAAATAAAATGTATTATTATTATTATTATTATTATTATTATTATTATTATTATTATTTGCTTTTGCGGACCAAATAAAATGACATCATTGACTTTGACACCTGTGATGTAAGGGATTAGCCAGCTAGCTGAATATAAACAGAGTGAGCTAGCTCAATCGCTAGCTAGCTCAATCGTTAGCTAGCTCAATCGCTAGCTAGCTCGATTGCTTGCTAGCGACCACGTTCGCTAGCTCGCTCGCTCACTAGCAACCACGTTCGCTAGCTCAATAGCTAGCTAGCTCGATAGATGACAATGGAATTTGACAGTTTGATTTGGCCCCTAGGCTTTGACTTTGACATCTGTGATGTAAGGGATTAGCCAGATAGCTGAATAGAAAGAAAGCCGTCTAAGTCGTTCACTAGCTAGCTTGATCACTATCTTGCTAGCTAGGTCGTTCACTAGCTACACTAGATAGATGAATCGCTATCTTGATAGCGAGGTCGCTCACTTGCTAGCTTGGTCGCTATTTTGCTAGCTCGCTCGCAAACTAGCTATCTTGATAGATGAGCATGGAATTTCACAAGTTTTATTTCCTTTTGCTAGCTGAATAAAAAATGATGTGGCAAGCTAGATTTGGCCCCCTGGCCTTGATTTAGACAGCTATGGTTTATGAGATTCAGAACTAATTGCTGTGACTTTCTTTTCAGAAATGTTAATATTAGTCTTATTCGCTCAGGTGTCTGATTGTTATTCCGATAAGTAGACTTTAAAGGACAACCGACACCATTTTTTTGTTTCCTAACTGACATCAGAAAAACGTTTTATAGCATCTAAAATACCCAAAACACGCAGGTTGATATTTTTAGTCAATTGCAAAACACCAATAAAAATGAGTTAAAGTGTCCCAAAACTACCTACCTCTAAATGACCTTGGAGATGCAGAGTTTTAGAAGGTCCCGCCCCCTTCTTTGTTACATCACGCCAGGATGTCTTGCCTTGCTCGAGAATCAAAACAATGGCTTCAGATTCTGAGAAGATGCTTTCTTCTATTCAAATAGTTCTGAAGAGGAAAGCATAAATGTTTGCAATCAATTAAAGAAGTCCTCCCGTATCAATTCGAGCCGTCAGGAGTCCAATGTAGCGTCCCAGAAAATGCACAAGATGGCGCCAAAGCTTCCTTGGAAATGGGCTGATTTGTCTGCTGGGAATTTGTGTCAACTAGTATCAAATAGTAGTCTTGGTGCAACACACAACGATTCACCATCGCATTATTTGTGTTTTCCTTTTAATTTCGCCATCAACACGGATCAACACGAAGTTTTCAGACCAAACAAAGTTCCAGATGTGACATCACGTCAGGCATCGTCATCAACTCGAAAACAAGACTTCCTGAATATTGAGCGGCAGTCTTAAAACGTAAAATATAGCTATATGCCGTGGAATCTTTGTAAAATACGCTCAGTAGAAGTCATTTGAAGCGATTTTACAAATTATGGACACAACTTGGTCGGAAGCGTCGGTTGTTCTTTAATAATTAACCGTCCAGGTATGTATCATGTATACTCCCAAAGGAGCTGGATGCTATGCCAAGATGTCAATGTAACTTTCAGAAGGATTCTTGATGTGTCCTGTGTTCCAGCCTCAAGACCCACAAGACCACATCACCACAATTGTTATGCCAAAACACCAAACATAATTTTTTTTGTGTTTCTTTGGTACACTTGAAATTACACCCAAGTGCTTCCCTAAGGCGTTTTTTTTCTCCATTGCAGGAATTCCAAAACACAAAAGTCAATGTCGTCAGAGCAGCGGCGTGATACAACACACCCTTAAAAATCACATGGGACCGTACAAAGGTCCTTATTCAGACCTTCCTTGTGATAAAAAGTCATAAAAGAAGTGAAGAAAAAAGAAAACACAGATGTGGGGACTGATGACATTCTATCCATCCACCTTCCATTGGATTTAGGGGTTATTATTATTATTATTATTAGTAGTAGTAGTAGTAGTAGTAGTAGTAGTGGTAGTAGTAGTAGTATTGGTATTAGTAGTTTTAGTAGTATTAGTAGTATTAGTAGTAGTAGTAGTAGTAGTAGTAGTAGTAGTAGTAGTAGTAGAACAAACGTGCGTTTGGAGACAAATATGGCGGCGGAAAAATGTTGATTTACGTTGAAGATGAGTGATGTGTCGTTCGCGAACGAGCCGGTTCTTAGAGCCGGGGCTCTGCTCTGCAGTGACGAACAGAAATTCCGAACAAGGAGCCGGGAATGAGAGCTGACTTTTTTCCCCTCGATTCCCCGCCCCCAGTCTTCGGTTAAAGCCGCACGTGATTGGTCGATATCCGTAGTAGAGGAGGGAGGGGAGAATTACAGACATACGCAGCAGTGAGGAGAATTGGGATTAGGGTAGACAGGTGGACAAATGTAACACACATTACACTGTCAATTATTATATTTTTTGAATACGTAGTTGGTATGATAGCATTATTAATATGAAAAGCAAATTAGTGACAAATCATCAGCCCAGAGTAACCACAGGGAAAGTGAAAGTTAGTGGATGGTCTCTGTGCACATATAAATCAAGCTATATAAATGAAAATATTTGATATAGTGTAGTTTTTACATGAGTAATTGGTTTTTCACATAATTTTACATGATTTTTGGTAGTTAATTTAAGCAAAAAAAACAACAACAAGAGGAGCCATTTGGAAGCCAAAAGAGCTGGATCTTTTTATTGAGTTGGGCCAAAAGAAACGGCTCTCTGAAAAGTGCTGGAATTCCCATCACGAGTGAAGACCGGTTTCTCTTCGCAGACCTGGTCCAGGTTGTCCGGTTTAACGCAACGCTTTTTTTTTTTTTTGGGGGGGGGGGGGGCAGCGACGTTGGTGGTCAGGCGATTTTTCTACCAAACTGGATTTTTCAGAGGACGTAATTTCAAGTATTTCAAGTAACGTTGGTCTCCACCAGGTGGCGTAGTAGTTCTCAATTTACTCTGTCCAGGGTTGAATTTCGATGCTGTCACGTGCTTCGGTTCGGTCAGCTTGTTTGACTCTCCTGCTGGGTTAGCCTCTTAGGTCTCAAACGAATAACAAACAAACAAACAATAATAATCCCAATATCGTTAAGATGGTTGGTACATTTTAATAGTATGCGCCCCCCGGGTCAAAATGACCGACTAAGAACAGAGCAGACAATGGTGAGATGAAATCCGACACCCAAACGTCCACTTAGCATATGTTCTCACAATTGCCGAGTCAAAATGACCCAGGTTCATGAGGAAGATGAAATGCAGACAATGTTGTGATTTGCATTCCCGGGCCAAATTGACCCAATAGGAATGTTGCTATTCCTGATGAAAAAATGTAACAAAGTAGATTGACGCCATTCGTCACTTTCGTTTCAGAGTTGCATTTTATTGCACCGACTGATCCTGGTTATGTCATTGAGCTGAGAATATACATGCAAGTACATTTCAAGGTCAAAGGTCAAAGGTCAAAGGTGTTATTGTATCGAACAACCTCTGTGGCCGTAGCCGTATCTACCGTGGTGGCCGTAGCCGTGGTAACCGTACGCGTGGCCGTACGCGTGGTGCCCGTATCCGTAAGCGTTTTGATGCCCGTAGCCGTAGCCATAAGCGGGCCTGTAGCCTCCGTAGGGTCCGTAAGCCGCAGCTGGCGTGTAGCACACCCGGGGGGGGACGCAGGGTCTGTACGGACCGTACGGCATCGTCACCGAGATAAGCCTAAAGAGGAGAAAACTGTTTTGTAAAAAAAAATATAGATATAAAAATATATAAATATAAAAATAAAAAAAGATTTTCTCAACTAGAGGAAACTGTCATGATCTGGTTGGCGACCAACGGGGGGCGCAGTCGGCCCCGCCTGCACCTGCACAGGTGCTGGTCGTCCCGATCAAATTGGCGACCAGCGGGTAGCGACGTCAGCCCTGCCGGCAGCCTCGCAGGTGCTGGTCGTTATAATCAATGACACTTAAAAGGACACCTGGCACGATCATCCGGTGCCGATTCATTGGTTGTTTGCTGGTTGTTTGCAGCATGCATCGTGTACGTGTTTGTTTAACCTTGGCGGACTTTTACACTTGGTTTTCTTTTGCTACTTTGTATTTTTTCCATTCAGATCATTTTGATGTTTTACATTTTGTTACTGCTGACCTTTAATTTAATACAATTTGTCAAACAACCTCCTGCTCCCTCCTGCCTGCTTTGTGGGATCCGAACCCGCCATCACCACCTCGCAAACCGTGACAGAAACTCTCTGGCCCAAAACTCGAGATGCCGAAAAAGACAACCAAGACGAAAGTATGGGTCACATAATATATTATTATTATCAGTTCAGTAATACCTTGGCTTACGTACTTAATTGGTTCCCAGACAGGTGAAAAGTGTAGTTGTGTTGCGTTCATCCTATCTACTTGATATCTAATTTAAACCAGATTCTTTTATTACAGACAGTGTACATGAAACATGTCAGGTAATCGAACACCTAAAATACACTGTCTGTAAGAAAGGAATCTGGTTTAAATTAGGTGAAAAGTGTGTATCCCAAAAATTAATTTCCCGAAGAAAACCATTAAAATGAGAATAATCCATTCCCAGGTAACCCATAAAACATTATTTTCTACTTCCTAATTTTCTAAGCCTTAAAACTACACAAAATATATCTTATTTTATGTATAATAAATGTGCTAGTCGTTTTATTTACTTTTGTGATGGTCGATGTAATGGAGTGGCCGGTTTCATCAGCATTAAACACTTGATGAGGAACGTACCCTTCTTCTTTCACCATCTTGAAGAATGATTCCTTGTAGGTGCTTTCCCTGTGATAATTTTATCTAGTTCCTCATGAATTGTGTTCTGTTTAGCTGGGTTGATAGCTTTTTGCAGCAAGCGTACAGGTTGTTTGTGGTGCCTGATTGATGGGATATTTTAACCTTGTAGTCTACACTCTGCCTTTGAACTATCATAGTTGAAACTCTCTCACTGTCGTCTGTCTGTCTCTTTAATGTTTAAACAACCTCACATCACTGCTGCGTTCTTGACCAATCACGTGGCTTTAACCGCAGACTGGGAGCGGGGAATAGAGGACAAAAAAAGTCGGCAGCCATTTTCTTTTTGGAGAACGGCTTCACTCTCTCTCTCTCTGTAAACCCCAGCCCCCTTCACCACTGCCTTCTTGACCAATCACGTGGCTTTAACCGAAGACTGGTGGCGGGGAATAGAGGACTAAAACAAGCCGGCTGCCATTTTATTTTAGGAGAACGAACTCGTTCGCGAACGACACATCACTCATTGCGGCAGCTCTGTGTGTATCTCGAAAAAAGTTTGTATGCCAAGGTAAATTTTTCATAAATTTAATGTTCGTAAACCGAAAAGTTCGTAAACCAAGGGGTTCGTAAACAGAGGTATCACTGTATATTATTATTTCTGTTATTAGTATATTGTTATTATTACTATTATTATTATTATTATGGTTATTATGATGATTATTATTATGGTTATTATGATTATTATGATTACTACCCAGCTGGTTATCTAGCTGGCTATCTATTAGTTATACGGCTACCTAGCTAGCTGTCTCTCTATTAGCTATCTATTTGCTATCTATTAGCTATCAGCCTGGCTCGCTAGCTATCTAGCTGGCTATCTATTAGTTATACGGCTACCTAGCTAGCTTTCTATCTATTAGCTATCTATTGGCAGCAACACATGCGGCCTGAAAGCCCGAAGATCGGCTCCTTTATTGACGTCTTTTAGAGAGCGTCGTGAATAATGACCTCAAAGTTATGTGGAGGCGGCGAGCGAAGGGAAAAAAAAAATTGGCGCTTTGCCACCTGTAATCGATACGCGAATCGTGATCATAATTTCATTGAAGATTATTCTGTCTGTCTGTCCGCCGTCCATCCGCCTATTTGTGTGTTTGTGTGTTTTTCATATGCTAGAGTTCATTTAGCTGTCTATCTATTTGCTCTATATTAGCTTTCTATTAGCGATCTATTTGCTATCTATTAGCTATCGGGCTGGCCATCTATTAGTTATATAGCTAGTTGTCTAGCTATCTATTGGCTATCTAGCTTTCTATCTATTTGAGTTACTTCTACTTCTACTAGTTGAGTTGAGTGAACGCTGGCGCATGTGGCTGCCGCTGCTCACCCACAGAAAAACGTATCCTGTGACTGAAAAGTGACCTTGAGAGTTTTGAAAGGGGCTGTGAAATTAAATGTATTACTATTATAAAATGACGTTGTTCAAACTCATGCTAACAACAAGTTGATAATTGGGGGGGTGGCGTTAGAAGGATCCATCTTGTCACAATGTGAAAAATGGCCACCCGCAACAAACCAGGAAGTGTTGTTCGAGGAAATATGAGCAAATTTCCTTCAGATGCGGTTTTGCAGGTTTCAACCAGTGACATAAGCTACTGTTCTCTTATGGAGGAAATAAACAACCATGCTAAGAAGTAATTTTAAATAACAACAGCATGGAAACGATAAAAGTAAATAAAATAAAATAAATACATAAATAAATACAATAAAGTAAAGAGGCCTACCCTGACTGGTCTTGCTTGTGCTTGTCAAAATCTCAAATCCCTGCAATGAAAAAAGGGGAACATGTAAAATACATACACAGGCTCAACATTTGACACAAACATTTCTCAAGTGTTTGTAAAAAAATATATATTTTGGTGATGGAAAAGCTGAATTTACCGTGCGCTGTCGTTGAGAGTCTCACTTGCTCAACTGTTGACGTTGGACGCTTTTAATAGAAGTCGGAGAAGAAAAAACATTCCGCCTCCAACCACACCTCCAGAAATTGAGGGCTGGGTTGTTGTTGCTGATTGCTTCACCGCTAATAGTGTGGCACAAAATTTCCTATGTAGCTATCGAGATCTATCTATCTGGATCGATCGAGATCTATTGAGATCAGGGGTCAGCAACCTTTAGGACTCAAAGAGCCATTTGGACCCATTTCCCACAGAAAAGAAAACACTAGGAGCCACAAAATACTTATTGACATTTAAAATGAAGACAGCACTGCATCTTTTCATCATCGTTTTTTACATTTATACAGTGAGACCTCAACTTACGAACTTAATTGGTTCCCAGACAGAGTGTGTAAGGCGAAAAGTGTGTATCTTAAAAAAAATTCCCATAGGAAACCATTAAAATGGGAATAATCCGTTCCCGGGTTTCCATAAAATATACTTTTCAACTAAATAAGCCTTAAAACTACACACAACACACCTTATTCTATGTATACTAAATGTGCTATTGTATTGTAATTAAAGAAATACACTGCATTGAATCATAAAGTCACTTTATTTACATTTGTGGTGGTCATTTATGGCTTGATGGAATGGCGTTGGAGGTCGAAGGTCAAAGGGAATTGCTGTTTGGAAAGAGAGGCGCATTACATGAGGACTGTAATTAAAGAAATAAACTGTGCTGTAAAATAAAGTTTTATTTACCTTTTTGATGGTTGTTGATGGCTCATGGAAGGAGAGTCACCTTCCATAAGGACTGTTGGTAACTTAACCTCTGATGCTGTTCGGTCGTGTGCTTCCACCGAAGATCACTCCGCCAGCCGTGGTGGGTGTGTATTATGAAAATAGTGCTTATTATAAGGTTTAATTTTCATAAATTTGACGTTTGTAAGACAAAAAGTTTGTAAGACAAAAAGTTTGTAAGATAAGGTGTTTGTAAGTTGAGGTCTCGGTGTATATGCATAAACAAACTATAGTGTGTTGCATTTATGAATCAATGAACTGTTACAGAGAAGCGAAATTCCATTTCCGCACGCAACAAAAACATTTTAAACGCCGAAAAAAAGACGTTGGGTTGAAGATTACTTTCAAATATAATACTCAATGTCTATTTGAAAAAAAAAAAAAGAATATTTGCTAAATGGCAAATACAATATTTATCACCTGGTTAATGTGATTTCTGCTCCTGCGCCTCAGCGCACAGCCTCCGCACATCAGGGCTCTATGACGTTACCTTCATCTTCACACAGGACTGTAAGACGTCGTCTGTCAGGCGTGAGCGATGTCTGTTTTTAATGAGAGGGGCAGAGATTAACATGTCTCTGATTTTCTGCACAACTTCACTCTTGTTTTTAAAGTCTGTGAATAGATGTTCTGACATCTTAATGAATGATTCATTTATATATTCTCCGTCTGTGAATGGCTTCCCGTGCGTGACTATTTCCTTGAGCGGCCACAACACTAGCATATGTCGCTGAATTTGTAGATTTCATCCACTTTATAAAATGATTTTTGCTCTGATCAGCCTTCCGCATCAGTTTCGAAACAGCTCTTTTTCTCTCATCTCCATCCGGATATTTTTGAGCAAAAGCTGTGTGTTTGTTCTGGAAATGTCTTGCGACATTTGACTTTTTGTTGTTTGCTAACTTCTCATTACATATTAAGCATACCGGTAAACCCGTCTCGTCAGCAGTGAAGGCGAACGAATCTGCCCAAGTTCATTAAACGTTCTGTTTTCTTCAGACACTTTTCTTTTCTTAGATTTATCCATAGTTGGCCTACCTGGGGGTCGAAAAATTCAAGAAATCGTGCGCAATTTGGCGGTTGTGACCGGATATACATTCACTGTCGATGGTTGTGACGTTTTATGAGCGAGAAAAAAATTGAATACGTTTTATTTTGTATTATTTATAATCACCGTAATCTTCAAATTTAGAATTACATTTTAAAAACGAACGAACTAAAATAATATACATTAAATTAAATACTCATTATTTATTTTCTAAAGCCGCAGGGAGCCGCAGCAGGGGGGTGAAGCCGCGGGTTGCAGATGTCTGATCTAGATCTTTTTAGATCAGGGGTGCTCCCACTTTTGCAGCATGGGAGCTACTTTTGAAATGACCATGTCAAAATGATCTACCCATTATATTTATTGAGAAATATATTGAGGATTCTAGGCAACTTTTGTTGCCTAGAATGTTTATGTATAACCGCATATGTTGCACAACACAACATAATGATGCACATTTTTTGCCATTACCTGAGTTCACTCTGATAACTGGCAGACGATACAAACACACTTTGAAAATGTCATCGTGAAAAAAGTCCTCCTCCCATTCCGTATGAAAGGGATACTTTTTTCGTCTTACTTAGTCCAGCTCCCCCACTCATTGTTATACCCAATCTTACATTTAAAGGACAACCGACGTCTCTTTTTTGTTTCTAACTGACATCAGAAAAACGTTTTATAGCATATGAGGGAGCATTTTAAAATGGCAATGTTTCATTTATTACATATGATATTGTTTGACATTTTGGTACATATTTTATCATGTACAGTGAGACCTCAACTTACAAACACCTTATGTTACAAACTTTTCGTCTTACAAACGTCAAATTTCTGAAAATTAAACCTTATAATAAGCACTATTTTCATAATGCACACCCACCACGGCTGGCGGAGTGATCTTTGGCAGAAGCACACGACCGAACAGCACCAGAGGTTAAGTTACCAACAGTACTTATGGAAGGTGACTCTCCTTCCATAAGCCATCACCGACCATCAAAAAGGTAAATAAAACTTTATTTTACAGCACCGTTAATTTCTTTAATTACAGTCCTCATGTAATGCGCCTCTCTTTCCAAACAGCAATTCCCTTTGACCTTTGACCTCCAACGCCATTCCATCAAGCCATCAATGACCATCACAAATGTAAATAAAGTGACTTCATGATACAATGCAGTGTATTTCTTTCATTACAATACAATAGCACATTTATTATACATAGAATAATGTACGTTGTGTGTAGTTTTAAGGCTTATTTCGTTGAAAAGTATATTTTATGGAACGACAGACCGAAAGGCAGCTCATGTAGCCTTGCTAGGTATTTGCTGTCTATTAGGTATCTGGCTGTCTATTAGATAACTGGCTATCTAGCTAGCTAGCTAAGTACATTTAGTTAGCCATTTTAAACATTGTAGGATGAACATTAAAGTCGTGATTTGTTCAGTAGAAAGTGCCTTGTTTTCAATGAATGAATGAGCGAACAGACATCGAATGTTCGTTGGGTGTTATGTTTTGGCAGGTACTGGAGGTTCAAGGGGTCAGCTGGTTCTTATCACACAGGGGAAGCGAAGCAATACAACATGGCCAAGGCCGTATGGGGGAGGTGAATACTACAACAAAAACCAACGTTGTTTGCTGGGGACGCACGCCACTTAAATTATCCGCTTCCCCCGCCAAAGAGGAGGATGACATCACAGACCAGTGAAGGAGATGAGTGGACATGCACATTCCACCATGAACAGGACGACGTCTATTGAGTGATGATTCCAAAATGTTATTACTTTGTAATTAATAAATAAAGCACTACCAAACTCAGTTTTGCTCCCAATCTGTTTTTTTTTTAATACGCACACTTGTATGCCTCTCTGTTGTTGTGGGGCGGACGTACGTATGGCAGTAGAGGATATGTACCGGCATATAAAACTTGCGCCCTATCACCCGGTGCGCTCAATGTGTATATTAAATAGAGAAATGGCACACATAAATGAGACTGCGCCTTTTCACACCGTGCGCCCTTTGGTCGTGAAAATACGGTATTCTGGGTTGAGTAAACGCTGGCACGTGTGGCTGTTGCTGCTCACCCACAGAAAAAAAACTTACCCTGTGACTGTAACTGAATGAACAGGGACAAACACTTAAGTACCTGTCTGTTCTTCCCTATTCAACTGTCTGGGATGATGCACAGAAAATGTCAAATTCTTTGAAATCTTTAATTTCCCCCTCTATGATCATTTTAATTCCTATCAAATTATGTAGCATCATTTTGTTACTAGTACATCACCTGCTCATTATCAGGAAAGACATTCAAGATCACCCCCACCCCCCATTTAGAGCTGATGTGTTTTCGAAGTGTTCCTCTAATTTTTTAGAGCAGTTTATTTTGTTGAATTAATCTGTTCAGCTGTTGAGAACAAATGTATTTCAATTATATTGAAATTTTCAATTTATTGTTTTTGATGTTTGGAAGAGAATGCTTTGTGTTGTATTTTATGTTAAATATGAACAACTTCAGATTTAAAGTATTTTAATTAAATAAACGTTGAAAAAATAACCAAAACACCATGTTTGCCTCATGATAAATCCATTTTACATTCATTTGTGTGACCAGTAGGAACTAAAAACTGCTCCTAATGAAGTCATGATAATTTCATAATCGTGAGCGAGTAGAAATGACAGATTTTTGGGTAAATAGAGTAATCTTACATGTCACTGGTTCTAAAACCGTCCTTTTTTGTGCTACTTTCTGTGAATTTTTGGGAAATTTTAGAGTATACCCACTACTTAAGGGACCACGACACCACT
This sequence comes from Hippocampus bargibanti, assembly GCF_051943395.1. NCBI lineage: Eukaryota > Metazoa > Chordata > Actinopteri > Syngnathiformes > Syngnathidae > Hippocampus > Hippocampus bargibanti. The sequence continues at coordinate 6,530,315 of NC_142741.1, read as the reverse complement.
GTCGACACTTGCCCAAATTGTGGACACGCTGTTTTAATTTGGGATGATTGTTAATTGCAATTTGGATTTGGAAATGCATTTGTAAGATTTGTCAATGACTGGGAGGTTGTATATTGTAGCGGAGCGATTCGTTATCTCCGCTACCCGTGGGTAGCGTCACCGGTGCACACCGCGGCCTTAATGTTTTTCAAGCCCTTGCTTTCTTTGATGTGCGTCTCAGCCTGACGCGTGTCCCACGCTTGAAAACGATATAAAAGTAGCCGTTGCGGGACAGAGAGAATCAGACTCATCTCGGACCCAGAGATACACGCAGCTCGCAGAGACCCGCTCAGCATCGGACGGAGTGTCACAGCACGACTTGCTCGACTCCACGCTCCATCTGCGTGTCACCTGCCTGAGAGATCTGACAACGAACCTACTTACAAAATAAAGAGAAACATCAAATTCTTTTACCTCGAGCTTGGGTAAGTTATCGTGTTCCATTAGTTATGTTTTTTTTTTTCTGGGGGGGGGGGTGCACTTATTACGATCATTGCGATGTTTACTATTTATTTTTGTAACGTTTTCCAAAATAAGGGTTTCTGTCTCTCTTTTCATTGCCGTCAGAAGACGAATATATTTATTTACTGCTGTGGTTTATGCTAAAGAGAAATTGAATAAAAATTTACAGACTGTCCTCTCTCTCTCTATCTGTATTACTCTCTGTCTCTCTCTGTCGCTCTCTCTCTCTCTCTCTCTCTCTCTCTCTCTCTCTCTCTCCCTCTCTCTCTCTCTCTCCCTCTCTCTCTGTCCTCTCTCTCTCTCTCTCTCTCTCTCTCTCTCTCTCTCTCTCTCTCTCTCTCTCTCTCTCTCTCTCTCTCTCTCTCTCTCTCTCTGCCCCACCCCTCTCTCCATCTACACACACAAACACACATACACACACTGACTGCACTTGTGTATATAATATGTATGTTGTGGCGGGCACTCGGACCAGGCATCTCACCCAGCAGGTGCACGAGAGGAGGCGGGTTTATGTTACATATATTTCACTGCATTTTCTGTTTGAGTTAGATCCACTTGTTAGCAGTTGGAATAAAGACGTACTCCAGTCGATCGTGTGTTCTTCTTCCTCAACTGCTACAATGTTTAGAATTTCCCTAGAGTAGCAGCTAAATGTTGTCTTCATGTTGGTGCTGGTTCATTTCCTAAATAGCATATTGTTTCATACATACTTTGGTATATGTCGTATGCCCCTTAGTCATTAGGTTATTTCTTGTTTACTGGAGAGTTGTGGATGGATATGTGGAACAAATTCGTTTCAGGGGTACAACATTAGATTTTTGTTTTGTTTTCTCTCCCACGTGTGTTCAAGGTGGTGGGATTAAATCATCTCCAGATACAGTGGATTCGCCCTAGCGGAGCAGTCATGCAGTTGTCCAGAACAGTTTTAAAACATGGCTTCATCATTATCACTCTGTTTGGTCTCATCTCCTGGATGAAAACCATCAGAAATGTCGAGGTGAGAAAGGTTAAAACTTTTCTTGCACGCTAAGCATGGGTACACCGGAACAGTGTACCCGTTCTCAAACATATTGATTAGAAATGCTCGCTGGCAACGGTGAAGGATGCCAGGCCTTAAAAAGTCCAATGCATCCCCAATTTCCCACGACACACCTAATGGTCTCTCACTGCATGTACCCTTTTTTGCAAATCCTCTCAATGATTCAAACTACAGTGAGACCTCAACTTGTGAACTTAATTGGTTCCCAGACAGAGTGTGTAAGGCGAAAAGTGTGTATCTCAAAAAAAAAATCCCATAGGAAACCATTAAAATGGGAATAATCCGTTCCCGGGTTTCCATAAAATATACTTTTCAACGAAATAAGCCTTAAAACTACGCACAACATACCTTATTCTATGTATATTAAATGTGCTATTGTATTGTAATGAAAGAAATACACTGCATTGTATCATAAAGTGACTTTATTTACATTTGTGATTGTCATTTATGGCTTGATGGAATGGCGTTGGAGGTCGAAAGTCAAAGGGAATTGCTGTTTGGAAAGAGAGTCGCATTACATATGGACTGTAATTAAAGAAATAAACTGTGCTGTAAAATAAAGTTTTATTTACCTTTTTGATGGTCGTTGATGGCTTATGGAAGGAGAGTCACCTTCCATAAGGACTGTTGGTAACTTAACCTCTGATGCTGTTCGGTCGTGTGCTTCCGCCAAAGATCACTCCGCCAGCCGTGGTGGGTGTGCATTATGAAAATAGTGCTTATTATAAGGTTTAATTTTCAGAAATTTGACGTTTGTAAGACGAAAAGTTTGTAAGATAAGGTGTTTGTAAGTTGAGGTCTCACTGTATTGTTAAAAATGTCATCTCTTCAGAAATGGAAGAATCAAACAATGCTGTACAAGTCCCAGAGCACCGATCAGTCAATCAGCAGGACAAGCTCGCTAACATTTCACCACAACCACAACTTCTGTTCACATCTGGTCCAGCCACCATCACCCTCAGAAGAGTTGGAGAAGCAGGACCTGTTGGATCTCATTGCCTGGCCCCAACTGCCCTCTGGTTCCGCACTACCCACCCTCAGCCAGACAAGTGACCCGGCCCACAGCCTTTTTACAATTGTCCCCGCCAAAAACGACCAGCGTTGGTATGTGGGCGACCAGCTGGAAGTGCTCATCCACCTGCGTGACTTCGAGGGTCGACCCAAACGCTACGGCGGCGATGTTCTGCTGGCTCGGTTGCACTCGCCAAAATACAAGGCGGGGGTTGCCGGCCAGGTGGTGGACCTGAAGAACGGCCTTTATGCCGTTCGATTCCCGCTACTGTGGGAGGGGACGGCTCAGGTTGAGGTCACAATGGTGCACTCGAGCGAGGCCGTCGCCGTGCTGCTGAGGCTGAGGAAGGAAAGGCCCGATCGGGTGTTTTTCGTCAGCCTCTTTCGCCGCGGCCTTCTTTCCGAGACCACAGTTTGCAACGTGTGCCTGCCGCAGGACCAGGGGCAGCTTTGCAACTACACGGACCTTCACACTGGCGAGCCGTGGTATTGTTACAAGCCTAAAACGCTCAGCTGCGATGCTAGAATCACCCATGCCATGGGAGGCTACCAGAAAAACCTCATCACCAACAAAGAAGCTTTGCTCTTCCAAAGGTTTGTACTGTAAACTGAAATGATCAACAAAAGCTGCCCTAAAGGTATTTCAAAGGAGTTGAGCCCCACTTGACCTTTTGTCACAGATGTTAGTTCGGACACTGTGAACAAAGGCTCGAACACAGGAAGATTGATTGTCTTTTACTGCCTGCAGGGAACGGAGCCATTCATGACCGATGCCCAACTTCCGCAGCCCTCTGCCAAGCTATTTATTGAGAGTATATGCAAATTTAAAGGACAACCGACACAATTTTTCGTTTCCTAACTGACATCAGAAAAACGTTTTATAGCATCTAAAATACCCAAAACAAACAGGCTGATATTTTTAGTCAAATGTAAAACACCAATAAAAATGAGTGAACGTGTCCCAAAACTACTTCAAAATGACCTCAGAGATGCCGAGTTTCAGAAGGTCCCGTCCCCTTGTTCGTGACGTCACGCCAGGACGTCTTCGCCTTGCTCTCGAATCAAAACAATGGCTTCAGATTCGGAGAAGATGCTTTCTTGTTACTCATCCAGTTATGAATATGATTCAAATAGTTCTGAAGAGGAAAGCATAAATGTTTGCAATCGATTAAAGAAGTCCTTCCGTGTCATTTTGAGGCATCTGGACTCCAATGTAGCGTCCCAGAAAATGCACAAGATGGCGCCCAAGCTCCGTTGGAAATTGACTGATTTGTCTGCTGGGAATTAGTGTCAACTGATGTCAGTTAGGAAACAAAAAATGTGATGTCGGTTGTCCTTTAAGTGATAGTTTAGTAAAACACAGTCTTCTTGATTTGAATACCACACCCCTGGATGTCCCACTCCACACCCCTGATAGATTTGTAACCTGGCTAATGAGCTCTTCCTGTGAAGAAGTTTACCAAGTCCTAAATTCTGCCCAAGGCTAGATCGCCTACTTGACGATGACAGTTTAACAGGCTGTGTCTGTTCACCTCAGATTAACCACAGATTTTCTGTGCTTCCATTGTGGGCCTAGTGTTCGGCCAAAGAAGCATACAACAGCATGACATTTCTTAAATATGATAACTTCTATTCTGTCTATTCCATATCACCTTTCCAATTGTTTTTTTTTACATCAGTAAGGTGAACGTTAAAGTTCCCATCCACGCTTCCACAACAGACACCATCACTGTACTGCCTCCCAGGAAAGGTACTGCGGCGCTTTAGACCAATATTTCACTTTTTCTGAAATGGCTATTTAGTCACATCATTGTATCTGCTGTCATTGAAGAAAATGCCAGTCAAAAAACGGATCCTGTGAAGCTGGCAACGTCTGGGTACTACTACCAGGACTCGTGGAAGTCATTGGGTGGCGTCCCCATGCGCCAATTTGACGGAGCGTCCGCCATCACTCAGTGTTTGACCAGCAAGATGGTCTACATGTACGGCGACTCCACCATGCGCCAGTGGTACGAGTACCTCCTCTCTGTTCTTCCAGGTGAGTGCTTCTGTCTCATTGCGTTGTGGCCGTTTGTTTCAGGTGGTGGAGGAAAAAGGATTCAAATGCTACAGTATTGATACTCGTGTCACTTTTAAGAAGTATGGGTTTTGTACAGACGCTCCCCAATTTACGAACGAGATACATTGCCTAGCTCTAGAATCAAAACAATGGGTTCAGATTCGGAGAAGATGCTTTCTTGTTACTCATCCAGTTATGAATATGATTCAAATAGTTCTGAAGAGGAAAGCATAAATGTTTGCAATCGATTAAAGAAGTCCTTCCGTGTGAATTCGAGCCGTCAGGACTCCAATGTAGCGTCCCAGAAAATCCACAAGATGGCGCCCAAGCTCCGTTGGAAATGGGCTGATTTGCCGACTGGGAATTTGTGTCAACTTGTATCAAATAGTCGTCTTGGTGTTACACACAACGATTCACCATCGCGTGATTTATGCGTTCTTCTAATTTCGCCATCAACACGGATAAACACGAAGTTTTCAGACCAAACAAAGTACCCAAAATGCATTGTGTGTCGCTTTCTCGGTCAGTGACAATACCTACCGTGACGTCATGGTAGGTATCGTTACCAACTCAAAAACAAGACTTCCTGAATATTCAGCGCGAGTCTTGAAACGTAAAATATAGCTATATCAGTGGCGGTCTGTGCATTTCACACCTAGGCCTTCAGTGAAGTCCTGCTTAGTCCGACTTGAACAAATATCCCTCGTAATACCGTAATTCAGGGGTGTCAAAGTCATTTTTTGCCGCGGGCCACATTGTAGTTATGGTTTCCTCTCGAGGGCCGTTATGAATTTGGGGAACCCATTAGAATGTTTAAATCCCTTCAAATATTACATATAGAGCACACAGCAAATTAATGAATAATTCATTTTCAAATCTGAAGTCAAGAATAATGACTTTTATTGTGGTTGACATCCAAAAATATGAAATTTTGGCTCAGATTTTAGCAATCATCATGGAATTTAACAAGTTTGATTTGCTTTCGCGGGCCGAAAAAAATGATGTGGCGGGCAGGATTTGGCCCGCGGGCCTTGACTTTGACACCTGTGCCGTAATTTATCACACAACGGCTGGAGATATCATTTACAAAAGCACACGCACGCAGTACTGGGTGTGGCATCACCTTAATCGTCTACAACACAGGTTACTGCAAACACTTAAAAATGAATGGAAATTTAAAATCATTTGTCCACAAAGTTTTATGAAGTCCACCAAGAATATGCAATCTTTAACAAGATTTTACGCTAAATTACAAAACGTCAGTTTAATATAAGAACAACAACAAGACATTCACAAAACGAACTATTTGTTGAAAATAAAAGTAAACAAATCTTTTTCATTTGTTCTTGAGAATAGGCATAGGCAACATGCGACAGCGAGTTGTCCTCTCCTTCAGCCATTGTGGGTTAAAAAAGCGAGTAGATATACGTACTTGGTTTTTCTGCTAAAGTTTCCGGGTCTGTTCTGTTGTAGCTTGGTTGATTTGCATAGGGCTGCCTCCGCTGAGGGCTGAGGTAAAGTGAGTATCCAATCACAGGACGTGTACATGTCATGTTCAACGCGAGGCCCTCTAGCTTGCCTTACTGTGCCAACTCGTGATCTGATTGGCTATCGCAACTATCTATCAACTACATGTGCCCGTTCTTGTACAGCGCACAGACGCCCTCACTGTTGATTCTGAAGGCGTCGGTCAGATTTCATACAGCCTGGTGACACAAGCTGTCTGAATTCTGATTGGATTGAAAACTCTGACCTAAAACTACAACACTGAAAGGAGCATAACCAAATGGATATAATATAACATCAAGAAAACAGTATGTAGAATAATTATATATATATTTAGAAAAAATACTTTTTTAATGAAATTGAATTTTATTATAATTATGATAATGATGTCTGATTATGTTAGTCCAGCAGAGAAGGCCTTGCTGGCTCTGACGGCCCACCACTGAGCTATATGCGGTGGAATCTTTGTAAAATACGCTCAGTAGAAGTCATTTGAAGCCATTTTACGAATTATGGACACAAATTGTCTGGAGACGTCGGTTGTCCTTTAAACTTTAAAGGACAACCGACATACATCAGTATGATGCCTGATGCCTCAAAATGACACAGAAGAACTTCTTTAATCAATTGCAAACATTTATGCTTTCCTCTTCAGATCTATTTGAATCATATTCATAACTGGATGTGTAACAAGAAAGCATTTTCTCAATCTGAAGCAATTGTTTTGATTCCCTAGCAATGCTAGACGTCTTGGCGTGATATCACAAACTGGGGGAGGGACTTTCTGAAAATGCCCAATTTGCAGCTGAATTTTTTTGCAGTAATAGCACATTTTAAGTCATTTTTATTGGTGTTTTTCATTTCACTAAAAATATCAGCCTGTGTGTTTTGGGTATTTTAGATGCTATAAAACGTTTTTCTGGTGTCAGTTAGGAAACAAAAAAATGGTGTCATCGTCCTTTAATGTTCCGGAAACAATATTACACACCACTGGCTTTTTTATCCCCAGTAATTTTCTTTTTCTGACAATCCCGCAGTCATTCCGTACCATCCATGCTCTTGCGAAAGCGACATGGCCTCCAATTGCTACTAACCAAATGTTTCCTGTGCAGAGATGAAGGAATTCGACCTTCAGAGTAACAAAAAGGTGGGGCCCTTAATGGCGGTGGACAACACCCACAAAATTCTGCTGAAGTACCGCTTCCACGGCCCACCCATTCGCATCTTCGCCGTCAAGACCAGCGAGTTGCGCTACATCGCCAACGAGTTGGACCGCCTGTCCGGCGGTCCCAACACGGTGGTGGCGCTCAGCATCTGGGCTCACTTCGGCACCTTCCCCGCGGAGGTGTACATACGTCGCCTTCAGCATATCCGCAAGGCGGTGGTACGACTCCTGGACAGGGCACCGGGGACGGTGGTGCTGGTCCGCACGGCCAACCCTCAGGCGCTGGAACGCGACATCAGCTTCTACAACAGTGACTGGTTTACGCTGCAGCTCGACACCATACTGCGCACCATGTTTAAGGGTCTTGACGTTATATTGGTGGATGCCTGGCAGATGGTCGTGGCGCACCATGAACCTCACGACCTACACCCTCCAAGGGCCATCGTCAAGAACATGGTCGACATGATGCTCTCCTACGTTTGTCATGATGGGACCACGAAAATTGGGTGATTTTTGGCACCAGGTTAAATGTGTGAAAGGGACCACACTGAAAAAAAAACAGAAAAAGTTGTAATTAAAGGAGGCTTATTACCTCATTCACTTCCAGACGTGCAAAAATGTGTCCACTGCAGTGCCAGGGTTTTTGTCATTGTCACTTGAATTCCAGGACCCACAGAAAATTGAGTTTTAGGTTCACATCATCATTTAATACACTGTTAGAAACCTTAGACACTCTTCTTTCATCGAAAAAAGAGTTAATTACTAAATTCGATGGGTCTGGAGTTATATGTGCTTGAAATGAGGGTGACTGTCCAAAATACATTTCAAAACATACATATTGGTTTATATAGCGCTGAAGCGGGTACAAAGTGCTAACATGGCAAAAAAGGGAAATGATGCCTTGTGGAAAAGAAAAAAACATTGCAGAAGGTCATTGGCATAGGCCATGGCCAGCGCTTTATTGGCACCCAAGCATGAAAAAACAAAACCAAACAAATTTGGGAATGGCGCTCGACGTCCTATTTTCAATTCCTGAATAAATTTGTCAATGCCAGTGAATAAGTTAATTGAATGATCTATTTTTATTTTTTGAAAATGTTTTTCTCTGTTTTTTTGTAACTTGCATCTTTAATATTTTTATAACATTTAAAAACATTTGAAATTGAACATTTGAATACAGAATGCCTTGTGGCCAATTTGTATAACAACATCCTTTTGTAACTGCAAATTATTCAACAATGAAAACAACCAATCAACAAAATTAAAACACAGCAATAACAATAAAGCAAAAAAAAAGTGATCGATAATAACAAATTTCCCTTTTTTTGGGATTTATATTTGTTAGCTATCTTGACTATATTTATATATCCATCCATCCATTTTCTGTACCGCTTATTCCTCAGTAGGGTCGCGGGGGGTGCTGGAGCCTATCTCAGCTGTCTTTGGGCACGAGGCGAGGGACACCCTGAATTGGTTGCCAGCCAATCGCAGGGCACACAAAGACAGTCACTCTCACACTCACACCTAGGGACAATTTGGAGTGTTCAATCTGCCTGCCATGCATGTTTTTGGAATGTGGGAGGAAACCGGAGGACCCGGAGAAAACCCACACGGACCCGGGGAGAACATGCAAACTCCACACAGGGACGCCGGGGCGGGACGCGAACCGGCTAACCACTCGACTACCGAGCAGCCACTATATATATATATATATGTATATATGTATATATATATATATATGTATATATATATCAGTGGAGGCAGGTGTGACAGCTTTCCATGATGACAGGTGAGGCACTGCCTCACCTGTCATCATGGAAAGCTGTCATGGAAATATCAAATTAAAAAATAAATTAAACAATTAGATGTATTTAGTGATTTGTACTTTAGTTCTTGTCCATTTAACTTCACCGTTTTAGGATTTTTTTCAAAATCGCTGAATTTACCGTTCAAATTCTAAGTAGAGATGAGCGGTGACATCATTGATGACGTCAGTGCCTCACCAGCCATGAACCTCACCGCACGTCACTGGCATATCGCTATTAAAGCGTTCAAACACGTTTAGTATATGAACTAAATTTCTACAGTTTAGCTGGTGTATATAATGTAGAGTCATTGTACATTATAAACACTGTACTCGTGTTTATTTTATTTTATTTTCATCAAAACGCTGTGCGTAAGTGAGGCACACAGTTCTCCCGCCTCATGACAGGCAGGGGGCGCTTGTGATTCCAGAGATACTTCTTACTACACGTCTGCAGAATAATAGAATTAGAGACAGAAAGCTACAGTAAACAGTTAGCAAGTAAAGTGCAACCCTGCAGTCATTTTTTCGTGTTGCTTGCCCTCACTTTCAGAATGGAGGATTACATATCTAAATTGAAAGAATTTCCTAAACTGGACTTTCAGTCGAAGCAGGAGGTAATAATTAAAGGAAGACCAACACCGGAGCTAAAGGGTTTGCTTCAGACAACGGGACACAATAATCGCTCTTTTCAGGCGGACTGGTACACACGAAAAGGCTGGCTATGTGGATGTCCAGCAAGAAACCGCCTTTTCTGCTTTTCCTGCCTTCTGTTCTCAATTTGTGACAATGTCTGGACTCAAATGGGATCTTGCGACCTGAAAAATTTACAACGGAGCCTCATCAAAAATGAGCGAAGACTCAACATCAGCATCCACAATGCTAAGGTAAAGGAGAAGCGGGAGATTTTAAAATATCTCATCAATGCCACCTGCTTCCTTGCCAAACAACAGCTGGCATTTCGTGGAAATGATTAAAGTAAAGGCTCTGCTCATCGTGGCAACTATGTTGAACTATTACATGCTTTCGCTGAGAAAGATGACAGGCTAGCGAGTCATTTTGCGATATCCACTGTATTTTCTAGCCTGTGAAACAGAATACAGAACGATTTAATTGAAGCAGTTGGTGATGTCATTAGAAATGACATTTAAAAGGAGATCGGTGCAGCCCCATTTATTGCTGTAGAAGTAGACGAGATTGTCATTCTCAGCACTGAAAACATACAGTCGGAACAGGACTGATCAAGGACGACTTTCTTCACTGGCAGTGATCTCCGTTGAGACAGGGGGACTTTTAAAACTGAAGAAAGATAAGGAAGGCTTCTACAAAGAAGTTATCGATGCCTTTCTTCAGAAGGAGCGGCCCATGGACTAAAGGTAACACGATAAAAACGTTTTTTTTTATTATTTTTTCTATGCTACAGTTTGTATATATAAAGAATGCTGACATGAAATTTTAAACAAAATATGTTAACTGTTGCCAATCAAATGGTGAATAAACTACTCTGTAGAGTTAATGTTTGTAAATCTGACTATGATGACGTCAGTGCCTCACCAGCCATGAACCTCACGTCACTGATATATATATATATATATATATATATATATATATATATATATATATATATATATATATATATATATATATATATATATATATATATATATATATATATATATATATATATATATATATATATATATATATACAGTAAAGTCTCGTTATATCGATATCCAAGGGAGTCCGAAAAATATCGATATAACCGGGACTATCGATATATCCGACCCTGTTTGCATGTAATTTTCTCCGTGCGTGCACAGAAATAGTATCGATATAACCGGGACTATCGATATATCCGATATCGATATAACGAGACTTTACTGTATATATATATATATATATATATATATATATATATATATATATATATATATATATATTGTGATGTCACGAGAGGCTGGGTCCTGGAGGGCAAATACATCCCCCTAAGATGGCTCCACCCAGAGAGAGTCTTGGCCCCACCTGGTGGAAGGCAGCAATTAAACCCACACACCTGCAGCTGATCAGGGCTTGATTGGAAAGCAGGGCTCTTAAGGCAGAGAGCCTCTGAGTGTGGAGTTTGTGGAAAGACAAGCTCGATTGCTGTGCTCTGTGAAGAAGTTGATTGCTGCGTGGAACTCATTGCCAGTTGGGACCACACGACTGGACACTGGATTTGAACCTAGGTAAGGTGGCTAGGCTACATGACGAGGACGTCAAGAGGGGTGAGGCCTAGAGACTCTTGTAAAAAACTCATAATATATATATTGTGATATCATGAGAGTCTAGCTCTCAGTGGGATGGGACAAGAAGTGCAATGGGCGACGGGTTTGGATACAAACAAAAGATTTTAATCAAGGGTTCCAGGGGGAATTCACAAGCAACAAAGGTTTGAATAGTGTCTCCTCTGTAATGATATGAGCAAATTGTATTTGCATGTTCTACTAGTGATGCCTGGCTTTAGATCAAAGGAGCATGCGCGCTGCTGCAAGTCAGTCTGATGAGAGCCTACGAGAGCCACACATGTGAATTGCCTTCTCCCTCCAACCAACACAGCCGTCCTAATAAAGAACCTCAACTCTATCCAGAAGTTGTATCATTTACCGAACCCGCTTACACAAAGCAACACATGGTGTCAGAATTGGTCTGGAAGACAAGAGGACGATAAAAGGACTTGGAACGAAAGATTCCACGGAGGAAAGACATTGAGTACAACCCACGGCAGAAAACGGCAGAAATGGAAGCTTTACGTCCACCCACAGCTCTGCAGCTAACAGGTAACGTGGCTGAAAATTGGAAGAGATTTAAGCAACGTTTTGAACTGTATTTGTCTGCAATTGGAGCTGATGAAAGCCATTCAAAGATGAAAGCATCCATGTTTTTGCACGTTGTGGGAGAGGAAGCTCTAGAGGTCTACAATAACTTCACATTTGATGCTGAGGATGACAAAATGAAGCTGTCAAAAATAATGGAAAAGTTTGAAGCTTACTGCATTCCGAAACGCAATGTGACGTTTGAAAGGCACAGATTCTTCACATGTGTACAGACAGTTGGAGAAACTATTGACCAATATGCAAATGAGCTGAGAAACAGATCAAAGACATGTGAGTTCGGTGGATTAACAGAATCACTGATCAAAGAGAATAGTGTGTGGCATTACAGATAATAAACAGAGAGAAAGGCTACTTCGAGAATCAGATCTGGACCTGGAAAAAGCCTCAGCACTGTGTAGAGCCGCTGAGACTGTTAAATCACAGGCTAAAGAGTTGCTAAATGATTCTAGCTGCAACGTGGATGCAGTGGAAAGAAATGCACACAGATTCAACAAAAACAAGACTGCTGAGATCAAAGCAAGAGTGAGAAAACCCAACAAAAATAGGATACTCAAACAAAAATCTTGTACTTGTTGTGGTACGCAACATCCCCCAAAGCAATGTCCAGCATATGGGAAAATATGTAAAAACTGCGACAAAGCAAATCACTATGCTCGTTGCTGCAGGAACCAAGACGTGAAAGGCAAGGTAGATGCAGTAGATGATCATTATGAAGTGGAGGAACTTTATGTGAATGCTGTAAAAGATGAAAGAGAAGAAAGAGATTGGATCACTACGCTGAAAGTGAACAACATTCATCTAAAATTCAAATTGGGTACTGGAGCCAATGTGAATGTCATTTCAGAGACTGATTTCATGAAGATCAGGCCGAGACCAAAAATACATAAAGCAAATATGAAAGTAACAGCTTATGCGGGTTCAGTCATACCAATGAAAGGAAAATGCATTGTGAATGTGACACATAAAGGCCAATTACATAAGCTATCTTTCATCATAGTTCCAAGGGATGTGCAGGGTCTACTAGGATTGTCGGCATGTGAGAGACTACACCTAGTGAAGAGAGTTTTTGTTGTGGATAGACAAAAAGAGACAGCATATGATCAACTGATTGAGCAGTACAAAGACTTGTTTCAAGGGTTAGGCTGCCTACCAGGAGAACACACAATCAGAGTGGACAAAAGTGTGCCACCAGTGATACATCCATGCAGGAAAGTCCCCTTTGCTCTTCAAAAGCAGCTAAAATCAGAATTGGACAACATGGAGAGCAGGCATGTGATAAAGAAAATTGATGAGCCGACTGAATGGGTGAGTTCCCTCGTTGTCGTAGAGAAAAAGAACGGAAAACTCAGAATATGCCTGGATCCCAGAGATCTAAACAGAGCCATCAAGAGAGAACACTTCAAGCTACCTACTCGTGAAGAGATTATGGCACAGTTTTCAAAGGCAAAGTATTTCAGCAAGCTAGATGCTTCTTCAGGATTTTGGCAAATGAAGCTGGATGAGCCAAGTTCCAAACTATGTACTTTCAACACTCCGTTTGGAAGATACAGATTCCTAAGACTACCTTTTGGAATTGCTTCAGCTCCTGAAGTTTATCACAAAACAATCAACATGATATATGAGCACTTGGAAGGAGTTGATACCTCGATGGATGACATCATCATTTGGGGTGCCACCAGAGTTCAACATGACGAGAGACTGAAAGCTGTGCTAGAAGCAACAAGAAAAGCAAACCTGAAGCTGAATAAAGAGAAATGTCAGCTAGGTACAACAGAATTGACATTTCTGGGAGATATCCTAAGCAGTGAAGGTATCAGACCAGACCCACGAAAAGTGTCTGCTATAGAAAACATGCCAAGGCCACAATGCAAAAAAGATGTGCAACGGTTTAATGGGATGATCACTTTCATGGGAAAATTTATACCCAACCTGTCAGAAAAGATGGCCCCACTGAGACAACTAACTGAGAAGAAGATAGAATGGCAATGGAATCATGAGCATGAAAAGGCATGGAATGAACTGAGGAAGCTGCTCACAGAGGAACCAGTACTGACATTCTATGATCCAGAAAAAACAATCAAAATATCATCGGATGCATCACAGAGTGGGCTTGTAGCAGTACTTCTACAAAAACATGAAGGCTGGCAACCCGTAGCATATGCATCGCGTTCGATGACGGATCCGGAAACACGTTATGCACAAATTGAAAAAGAACTGCTCAGCATTACGTATGCCTGTGAGAGATTTCATCAATTTGTGTCAGGACAAGAAATCAGCGTGGAGACTGATCACAAGCCCTTAATAGCATTGTTTCAAAAGCCACTAAATGACTGTCCACTCCGTATACAGCGAATGATGATCAGGCTACAACGTTACTCACTGAAGGTCGCATACACCCCTGGAAAACTGATGTATACAGCTGACACTCTATCCAGAGCTGTTGACCCGAAGGAGCACTCGAAGGCTAAACTGGATGAAGAAGTCGAAGCTTACGTACACATGATCACCAGTGCATTGCCAGTTGCAGATGCAAAGATGGAGATTATACGGATGGAAACAAACAAGGATGAGACACTGAAACAATTGAAACAAATCATCAAAAATGGATGGCCCGAAGTGAAACAAAATTGTTTACCAGACGCAGCAGAATATTGGAACTACAGGATGGAGTTATCTGTAGTGGATGACATCATATACAAAGGCAGTAAGATTGTCATTCCAAAGACTTTGAGAAGTGAAATGCTCAAAAAGATCCATGAAGGACATCTTGGAATTGAAAAGTGCAAGAAAAGAGCACGACAACTGATGTTCTGGCCTAGAATGAATCAAGACATCACAGATCAAGTGTCGAGATGTACAATTTGCCTCAAATATCAAGCAAATCAACCGGCAGAGCCACTACACCCACACCAAGCACCAGAAAGACCATACCAGAAGGTGGGTGCTGACCTGTTTTCGTGTCAAGGTAAAGATTATCTTTTGGTCACAGACTACTACTCCCTGTATCCAGAAGTTTGCAGACTGCAAGCTACAACAGCAGAAGCAGTGATAACATGCATGAAGGCCATATTTGCTAGAAACGGGATTGCAAACCAAGTGTTTTCTGATAACGGTCCACAATTCGCCAATGAGAAGTTCAGAAAATTTGCAAAGGAGTGGGACTTTAAACACATAACCTCAAGTCCACATTTTCCACAATCCAATGGATTGGTGGAAAGTTCTGTCAAGACTGTGAAAAGACTGATGTACAAGGCAACAGACAGTGGAACGGATTTCTACCAGAGCTTGCTGGTGTATCGCACAACGCCGCTCGAGTGTGGTATGTCCCCGGCCCAGCTACTCATGGGACGCGTGCTGAGATCCAACTTACCCATCCCGGAAAACCTGCTAAAGACAAAGGAAGGGGAGAAAGTGAGGAAGATGAAAGAACAACAGAAACAAAAACAAAAGTTCTACCATGACAGAGGAACACGGAACCTACCTGAACTACACACCGGTGACCAAGTACGGTACAAAGACAAAACAGACACATGGTCACAGAAAGGAACTGTTCTGCGTCAGGTCCAACCTAGGTCATACAACATTCAGACAGAGGAAGGTGCTGTTTTAAGAAGAAACCGCCGAGATCTTCTCAAAGAACCAACCATAGCAAGTCAACGAACAGAGACTGTAACAGAGACTGTTGTAACACCTCTAAATCCAGGACATGCTATCTGAAAATCCTCAAGGAAAGTGAAACCACCTGAGAGACTGATTGAAACCATTTAACATGTTTTTCTAAGTGATCATGGAAAAAAAAAAATGATGTGAATGTTTCATTTATTGTTGCAAAATTTAGAAATACTTTATTCAAGTTTAAGGTTGCTAATTACTGACATAATTAAATTCATTACATTTGTTAAAAGTAAAGAATTCCATTAAGAAAGGGAGATGTAATGATATGAGCAAATCGTATTTGCATGTTCTACTAGTGATGCCTGGCTTTAGATCAAAGGAGCATGCGCGCTGCTGCAAGTCAGTCTGATGAGAGCCTACGAGAGCCACACATGTGAATTGCCTTCTCCCTCCAACCAACACAGCCGTCCTAATAAAGAACCTCAACTCTATCCAGAAGTTGTATCATTTACCGAACCCGCTTACACAAAGCAACACAGGGTCCACTCCAATACTTATCAAAATAAAGTCTCTTCTGATGCTTAAATCCAAATAAAGTCTCTTCTGCTACTTAAATCCAAATAAAGTCTCTTCTGAGGTAAAACTGAAGACAGAATTTTTTACAAGAGTCTCTAGGCCTCACCCCTCTTGACGTCCTCGTCATGTAGCCTAGCCACCTTAGCTAGGTTCAAATCCAGTATATACTCACCCCCCACAAGAGGTACGCAGCAGCATACTTGGATGATGTCGTCATACAGAGTCCCGACTGGGAGAGTCACTTACCACGAGTGCAAGCTGTGATTGACTCCCTCAGAAAAGCAGGTCTCACAGCAAACCCGAAAAAGTGCAGGTTGGCATTTGGCGAGACCAACTACCTGGGCTACACTATAGGACGGGGGCTGGTGAAGCCTCAAGAAGCAAAACTACGGGCTATACAAGATTGGCCCCAGCCCCTTTCCAAGACGCAGGTGAGGTCGTTCTTAGGCCTGGCTGGCTACTATAGACGCTTTATTACTGACTTTGCTACTATAGCAGCCCCCATGACAGAATTGACGACCAAAAAACAGTCCCGGTTGGTGAAATGGAGCCCAGAGGCCGAAATGTCCTTCATCAATCTAAAACAGGCGCAGTGTTCCAGTCCGATCCTGGTGGCACCAGACTTCAGCAAGGACTTCATTGCTCAAGCTGATGCATCAGAAGTTGGTCTGGGGGCCGTACTCTCGCAAGTACATGGAGGAGAGGAACATCCCAACCTTTACCTTAGTAGAAATCTGTTGCCCAGGGAAAAGAACTATTCCACCGTGGAAAAGGAGTGTCTTGCCATTACATGGGCGCTGGAGTCATTACGCTTCTATCTCCTGGGTAGACGTTTCACGGTGGTCTCTGATCATGCTCCTCTACAATGGATGGCTCGAAACAGGGAGACTAACAGCAGAATAACCAGGTGGTTTTTGAGCCTGCAGGCCTTTAACTTTTCTGTGGCCCACAGGGCTGGAAAGCGCCAAGGCAATGCGGATGCCCTCTCCTGAAGGGAGGCCTTCCTTGCCTGTTTCACATCCTTCACCCCGCCGAGGACGTCGCTCTCAAGGGGGGGGATGTGTGATGTCACGAGTGGCTGGGTTCTGGAGGGCAAATACATCCCCCTAAGATGGCTTCACCCAGAGAGAGTTTTGGCCCCATATGGTGGAAGGCAGCGGTTCAACCCCCACACCTGTGGCTGATCACGGCTTGATTGGCAGGCAAGGCTTTTAAGGCGGAAAGCCTCTGAGTGTGCAGGCCGGGGAAGACAAGCTCCATTGCTGTGCGCCGTGGAGAAACTGGTTGCTGCATGGAACTCATCGCCACTTGGGACCAGATGACAGAACACTGGATTTGGACCCTTGCTAAAGGTGGCTAGGCTACCTGAGAAGGACATCAAGAGGAGTGAGGCCTAGAAACCCATGGAAAAGAACTCTGTCTTCAGTTTCACCTCAGAAGAGACTTTATTATGATTTAAGTATTGGAAGAGACACTATTCTTGCCTTTGTTGCTTGTGAATTCCCCCTGAAACCCTTTATTAAAACCTTTGTTTGTATTCAGAATCAGAATATCAGAATCCTTTGTTTGTATTCAGAATCAGAATATCAGAATCAGAATACCTTTATTCGTCCCGCAATGGGGAAATTTGCAGTCCACAGCAGCAATTGAAGAGGGATGGGGTTGGGGTGGGAGTGAAAGGATAGAAAACAAGATATTCTAAGCATAACAAAATAAAAATGTCAACTGTATACTGTGCAAATGTAGATGTGCAAAAACCGTTCTATAAACAAGACTGTACATAGTGCAGAATCAAGAAATGCATTTAGATATATTGCAACAACCCATATTTACAAGTGTCCAGTTTTTTTTTTTTTTCACATGTGATCATTGGGAATTGTGAAGCCTGACAGCAGTCGGTACGAACGAGCGGCGGTACCTCTCCTTCTTGCAGCGCGGGTGTAATAGTCTCTGGCTAAAGGAGCTACCCAGAGCTGTCAGGATGGGCAGGAGGAGGTGGGAGGGGCTGTCCGTCATAGCTTTTAGTTTAGCTAGCGTCCGTCTGTTGCCCACCTCCTCTAGAGAGTCCAGCGAGCAGCCCACGACAGAACTGGCCCGCTTGACAAAGCGCTCCAGTCTTTTTCTGTCCCGGGTGGTGATGCTGCCTGACCAGCAGACAATGCCATAGTGGATGGCTGATGCCACCACAGACTCAATCCAATATCCAATCCAAACCTGTCGCCCAGTGCGCTCCGTGTCCTGTCCCGCTGAGAGCTAGCCTCTCATGACATCACTATATATATATATATATATATATATATATATATATATATATATATATACAGTAAAGTCTCGTTATATCGATATTCAAGGGAGTCCGAAAAAATATCGATATAACCGGGACTATCCATATATCCGACCCTGTTTGCATGTAATTTTCTCCGTGCGTGCATAGAAATAGTATCGATATAACCGGGACTATCGATATATCCGATATCGATATAACGAGACTTTACTGTATATATATAGTCAAGATAGGAAAGCCGTTGTCGTGGATGTAGCGGTCCCGAGTGATGGAAACATCAGAAAGAAGGAACATGAGAAAATGGAGAAATACCAAGGGCTCAGAGAGGAGCTGGAGAGAGCCTGGAAGGTAAAGGTGACAGTCGTGCCTGTGGAGGTCGGAGCACTCGGGGCAGTGACCCCCAAACTCGACGAGTGGTTGCAACAGATCCCGGGAACAACATCGGATATCTCGGTCCAGAAAAGCGCAGTGCTGGGAACAGCACGGATACTGCGCAGAACCCTCAAGCTTCCTGGCCTCTGGTAGAGGACCCGAGCTGAAATGGGGGACAGACACCACCCATGGTGGGTGAGACGAGGATTTTTTTTTTCATAGTCAAGATAGCTAACATATAAATTAAAAAAAAGGGAAACTTGTCAGTATCGATCACTTTTTTTGCTTTATTGTTATTGCTGTGTTTTAATTTTGTTGATTGGTTGTTTTCATTGTTGAATAATTTGCAATTACAAAAAGATATTGTTATACAAATTGGCCACAAGGCATTCTGTATTCAAATGTTCAATTTCAAATGTTTTTAAATGTTATAAAAATAATAAAGATGCAAGTTACAAAAAAACAGAGAAAAACATTTTCAAAAAATAAAAATAGATCATTCAATTAACTTATTCACTGGCATTGACAAATTTATTCAAGAATTGAAAATAGGATGTCGAGCGACATTCCCAAATTTGTTTGGTTTTGTTTTTTCATGCTTGGGTGCCAATAAAGCGCTGGCCATGGCCTCTGCCAATGACCTTCAGCAATGTTTTTTTTCTTTTCCACAAGGCATCATTTCCCTTTTTTCCATGTTAGCACTTTGTACCCGCTTCAGCGCTATATAAACCAATATGTATGTTTTGAATTGTATTTTGGACAGTCGCCCTCATTTCAAGCACATATAACTCCAGACCCATCTAATGTAGTAATTAACTCTTTTTTTCCGATGAAAGAAGAGTGTCTAAGGTTTCTAACAGTGTATTAAAGATGATGTCATCCTAAAACTCAATATTCTGTGGGTCCTGGAATTCAAGTGACAATGACAAAAACCCTGGCACTGCAGTGGACACATTTTTGCACGTCTGGAAGTGAATGAGGTAATAAGCCTCCTTTAATTACAACTTTCTCTGTTTTTTTCAGTGTGGTCCCTTTCACACTTTTAACCTGGTTCCAAAAATCACCCAATTTTCGTGGTCCCATCATGACAAACGTAGGAGAGCATCATGTCGACCATGTTCTTGACGATGGCCCTGGGAGGGTGTAGGTCGTGAGGTTCATGGTGCGCCACGACCATCTGCCAAGCATCCACCAGCATAACATCAAGACCCTTAAACATGGTGCGCAGTATGGTGTCGAGCTGCAGCGTAAACCAGTCACTGTTGTAGAAGCTGATGTCCCGTTCCAGCGCCTGAGGGTTGGCCGTGTGGACCAGCACCACCGTCCCCGGTGCCCTGTCTAGGAGTCGTACCACCGCCTTGCGGATATGCTGAAGGCGACGTATGTACACCTCCGCGGGGAAGGTGCCGAAGTGAGCCCAGATGCTGAGCGCCACCACCGTGTTGGGACCGCCGGACAGGCCGTCCAACTCGTTGGCGATGTAGCGCAACTCGCTGGTCTTGACGGCGAAGATGCGAATGGGTGGGCCGTGGAAGCGGTACTTCAGCAGAATTTTGTGGGTGTTGTCCACCGCCATTAAGGGCCCCACCTTTTTGTTATTCTGAAGGTCGAATTCCTTCATCTCTGCACATGAAACATTTGGTTAGTAGCAATTGGAGGCCATGTCGCTTTCGCAAGAGCATGGATGGTACGGAATGACTGCGGGATTGTCAGAAAAAGAAAATTACTGGGGATAAAAAAGCCAATGGTGTGTAATATTGTTTCCGGAACATTAAAGGACGATGACACCATTTTTTTGTTTCCTAACTGACACCAGAAAAACGTTTTATAGCATCTAAAATACCCAAAACACACAGGCTGATATTTTTAGTGAAATGAAAAACACCAATAAAAATGACTTAAAATGTGCTATTACTGCAAAAAAAATTGGGCATTTTCAGAAAGTCCCTCCCCCAGTTTGTGATATCACACCAAGACGTCTAGCATTGCTAGGGAATCAAAACAATTGCTTCAGATTGAGAAAATGCTTTCTTGTTACACATCCAGTTATGAATATGATTCAAATAGATCTGAAGAGGAAAGCATAAATGTTTGCAATTGATTAAAGAAGTTCTTCTGTGTCATTTTGAGGCATCAGGCATCATACTGATGTATGTCGGTTGTCCTTTAAAGTTTAAAGGACAACCGACGTCTCCGGACAAGTTGTGTCCATAATTCGTAAAATGGCTTCAAATGACTTCTACTGAGCGTATTTTACAAAGATGCCACCGCATATAGCTCAGTGGTGGGCCGTCAGAGCCAGCAAGGCCTTCTCTGCTGGCCTAACATAATCAGACATCATTATCATAATTATAATAAAATTAAATTTCATTAAAAAAGTATTTTTTCTAAATATATATATAATTATTCTACATACTGTTTTCTTGATGTTATATTATATCCATTTGGTTATGCTCCTTTCAGTGTTGTAGTTTTAGGTCAGAGTTTTCAATCCAATCAGAATTCAGACAGCTTGTGTCACCAGGCTGTATGAAATCTGACCGACGCCTTCAGAATCAACAGTGAGGGCGTCTGTGCGCTGTACAAGAACGGGCACATGTAGTTGATAGATAGTTGCGATAGCCAATCAGATCACGAGTTGGCACAGTAAGGCCAGCTAGAGGGCCTCGCGTTGAACATGACATGTACACGTCCTGTGATTGGATACTCACTTTACCTCAGCCCTCAGCGGAGGCAGCGCAATGCAAATCAACCAAGCTCCAACAGATCAGACCCGGAAAAGTTAGCAGAAAAACCAAGTGTATCTACTCGCTTTTTTAACCCAGAATGGCTGAAGGAGAGGACAGCTCGCTGTCGCATGTAGGTAAGCCTATTCTCAAGAACAAATGAAAAAGATTTGTTTACTTTTATTTTCAACAAATAGTTCGTTTTGTGAATGTCTTGTTGTTGTTCTTATATTAAACTGACGGTTTGTAATTTAGCGTAAAATCTTGTTAAAGATTGCATCTTCTTGGTGGACTTCATAAAACTTTGTGGACAAATGATTTTAAATTTCCATTCATTTTTAAGTGTTTGCAGTAGCCTGTGTTGTAGACGATTAAGGTGATGCCACACCCAGTACTGCGTGCGTGTGCTTTTGTAAATGATATCTCCAGCCGTTGTGTCATAAATTACGGCACAGGTGTCAAAGTCAAAGCCCGCGGGCCAAATCCGGCCCGCCACATCATTTTTTTCGGCCCGCGAAAGCAAATCAAACTTGTTAAATTCCATGATGATTGCTAAAATCTGAGCCAAAATTTCATATTTTTGGATGTCAACCACAATAAAAGTCATTATTCTTGACTTCAGATTTGAAAATGAATTATTCATTAATTTGCTGTGTGCTCTATGTGTAATATTTGAAGGGATTTAAACATTCTAATGGGTTCCCCAAATTCATAACGGCCCTCGAGAGGAAACCATAACTACAATGTGGCCCGCGGCAAAAAATGACTTTGACACCCCTGAATTACGGTATTACGAGGGATATTTGTTCAAGTCGGACTAAGCAGGACTTCACTGAAGGCCTAGGTGTGAAATGCACGGACCGCCACTGATATACAGTAAAGTCTCGTTATATCGATATCGGATATATCGATAGTCCCGGTTATATCGATACTATTTCTATGCACGCACGGAGAAAATTACATGCAAACAGGGTCGGATATATCGATAGTCCCGGTTATATCGATATTTTTTCGGACTCCCTTGAATATCGATATAATGAGACTTTACTGTAGCTATATTTTACGTTTCAAGACTCGCGCTGAATATTCAGGAAGTCTTGTTTTTGAGTTGGTAACGATACCTACCATGACGTCACGGTAGGTATTGTCACTGACCGAGAAAGCGACACACAATGCATTTTGGGTACTTTGTTTGGTCTGAAAACTTCGTGTTGATCCGTGTTGATGGCGAAATTAGAAGAACGCATAAATCACGCGATGGTGAATCGTTGTGTGTAATACCAAGACGACTATTTGATACAAGTTGACACAAATTCCCAGTCGACAAAACAGCCCATTTCCAACGGAGCTTGGGCACCATCTTGTGGATTTTCTGGGACGCTACATTGGAGTCCTGACGGCTCGAATTCACACGGAAGGACTTCTTTAATCGATTGCAAACATTTATGCTTTCCTCTTCAGAACTATTTGAATCATATTCATAACTGGATGAGTAACAAGAAAGCATCTTCTCCGAATCTGAACCCATTGTTTTGATTCTAGAGCTAGGCAATGTATCTCGTTCGTAAATTGGGGAGCGTCTGTACAAAACCCATACTTCTTAAAAGTGACACGAGTATCAATACTGTAGCATTTGAATCCTTTTTCCTCCACCACCTGAAACAAACGGCCACAACGCAATGAGACAGAAGCACTCACCTGGAAGAACAGAGAGGAGGTACTCGTACCACTGGCGCATGGTGGAGTCGCCGTACATGTAGACCATCTTGCTGGTCAAACACTGAGTGATGGCGGACGCTCCGTCAAATTGGCGCATGGGGACGCCACCCAATGACTTCCACGAGTCCTGGTAGTAGTACCCAGACGTTGCCAGCTTCACAGGATCCGTTTTTTGACTGGCATTTTCTTCAATGACAGCAGATACAATGATGTGACTAAATAGCCATTTCAGAAAAAGTGAAATATTGGTCTAAAGCGCCGCAGTACCTTTCCTGGGAGGCAGTACAGTGATGGTGTCTGTTGTGGAAGCGTGGATGGGAACTTTAACGTTCACCTTACTGATGTAAAAAAAACAATTGGAAAGGTGATATGGAATAGACAGAATAGAAGTTATCATATTTAAGAAATGTCATGCTGTTGTATGCTTCTTTGGCCGAACACTAGGCCCACAATGGAAGCACAGAAAATCTGTGGTTAATCTGAGGTGAACAGACACAGCCTGTTAAACTGTCATCGTCAAGTAGGCGATCTAGCCTTGGGCAGAATTTAGGACTTGGTAAACTTCTTCACAGGAAGAGCTCATTAGCCAGGTTACAAATCTATCAGGGGTGTGGAGTGGGACATCCAGGGGTGTGGTATTCAAATCAAGAAGACTGTGTTTTACTAATGTATCACTTAAACGAGACAAGTTGTGTCCATAATTTGTAAGATCACAAATGACTTCTACTGAGCGTATTTTACAAAGATTCCACGGCATATAGCAACATATTACATTTTAAGACTCGCGCTGAATATTCAGGAAGTCTTGTTTTCGAGTTGATGACGATGCCTGACGTGACGTCACATCTGACACGCCCCTGACCGAGAAAGCGACACACAATGCATTTTGCGGTACTTTGTTTGGTCTGAAAACTTTGCGTAGATGACGAAATTAGAAGGAAAACACAAATAACGCAATAGTGAATCATTGTGTGTTGCACCAAGACTACTATTTGATCCTAGTTGACACAAATTCCCAGCAGGCAAATCAGCCCATTTCCAACGGAGCTTGGGCGCCATCTTATGCCTTTTCTGGGACGCTACATTGGAGTCCTGACGGCTTGAATTGATACGGAAGGACTTCTTTAATCGATTGCAAACATGTATGCTTTCCTCTTCAGAACTATTTGAATCATATTCATTACTGGATGAGTAACAAGAAAGCATCTTCTCCGAATCTGAAGCCATTGTTTTGATTCTAGAGCAGGGGTCGGGAACCTTTTTGACTAAGAGAGCCATAAAAGTAAAATATTTAGAAATGTTTTTCAGCGAGAGCCACACGCACGCGCGCGCGCACATACAAATGCTCGCGTGCGCGCGCGCAGACACACAGGAAGCGCGGACACTTTTCAACAAAATATCAGAACGTATTATTTAAAATAACTTTGTGATAGTACTCACCGTTAACATGAATGGTTTTCCGTTACTCGTGATTGGTAAAAATCCAGGCAAACGATTGGAATGAAATTCAATTTGCCGGTCCAGAGGCGAAGTTACTGCTAGCTAGCCTTCACACGGCTCATAAGCTTCCACACTTGCTATCTGCAATCTACTTCTCGCAGAAGTATGTCGATGCTAACGTTAACATGGGGCTTGTTAAAATGTCACTGACATGCGACTGTTTCATTGATGGTATTGTTACTTTGCAAATTAGAATCAGAACATTTTCTCTCCTCTAATGCTCTGGTGCATTCACGCTGAAGTGCACAAGTTGGGCTCATTTAAAGGGGCGTTTACCTGTTTCAACATGACGGCCACTATCATCCAATCAAAATGGCGCTTTCTGCCATTCTAGGTCAGTGTCATCCAATCAAAATGGCGCTTTCGGCCATTCTAGGTCAGTGTCATCCAATCAAAATGGCGCTTTCCGCCAACTGCAGCCCCGACGGGAAATGAACGGCGAAAAAAACCACAATATGTATTTTGTTTTATCGGCGAGCCATATGCAATCATCAAAAGAGCCATATATGGCTCGGGAGTCATAGGTTCCCGACCCCTGTTCTAGAGCAAGGCAAAGACGTCCTGGTGTGACGTCACGAACAAGGGGCGGGCTTTCTGAAACTCGCAATTTCCGGGATCAATTTGAAGTATAGTTTTGGTACACTTTTAACTCATTTTTATTGGTGTTTGTTTTGGGTATTTTAGATGAAACGTTTTTCTGATGTCAGTTCGGAAACGAAAAATGGTGTCGGTTGTCCTTTAAATTTGCATATACTCTCAATAAATAGCTTGGCAGAGGGCTGCGGAAGTTGGGCATCGGTCATGAATGACTCCGTTCCCTGCCGGCAGTAAAAGACAATCAATCTTCCTGTGTTCGAGCCTTTGTTCACAGTGTCCGAACTAACATCTGTGACAAAAGGTCAAGTGGGGCTCAACTCCTTTGAAATACCTTTAGGGCAGCTTTTGTTGATCATTTCAGTTTACAGTACAAACCTTTGGAAGAGCAAAGCTTCTTTGTTGGTGATGAGGTTTTTCTGGTAGCCTCCCATGGCATGGGTGATTCTAGCATCGCAGCTGAGCGTTTTAGGCTTGTAACAATACCACGGTTCGCCAGTGTGAAGGTCCGTGTAGTTGCAAAGCTGCCCCTGGTCCTGCGGCGGGCACACGTTGCAAACTGTGGTCTCGGAAAGAAGGCCGCGGCGAAAGAGGCTGACGAAAAACACCCGATCGGGCCTTTCCTCCCTCAGCCTCAACAGCACGGCGACGGCCTCGCTCGAGTGCACCATTGTGACCTCAACCTGAGCCGTCCCCTCCCACAGTAGCGGGAATCGAACGGCATAAAGGCCGTTCTTCAGGTCCACCACCTGGCCGGCAACCCCCGCCTTGTATTTTGGCGAGTGCAACCGAGCCAGCAGAAAATCGCCGCCGTAGCGTTTGGGTCGACCCTCGAAGTCACGCAGGTGGATGAGCACTTCCAGCTGGTCGCCCACATACCAACGCTGGTCGTTTTTGGCGGGGACGATTGTAAAAAAGCTGTGGGCCGGGTCACTTGTCTGGCTGAGGGTGGGTAGTGCGGAACCAGAGGGCAGTTGGGGCCAGGCAATGAGATCCAACAGGTCCTGCTTCTCCAACTCTTCTGAGGGTGATGGTGGCCGGACCAGATGTGAACAGAAGCTGTGGTTGTGGTGAAATGTTAGCGAGCTTGTCCCGCTGATTGACTGATCGGTGCTCTGGGACTTGTACACCACCGACATTGTTTGATTCTTCCATTTCTGAAGAGATGACATTTTTAACAATACAGTAAAGTCTCGTTATATCGATATTCAAGGGAGTCCGAAAAAATATCGATATAACCGGGACTATCGATATATCCGACCCTGTTTGCATGTAATTTTCTCCGTGCCTGCATAGAAACAGTATCGATATAACCGGGACTATCGATATATCCGATATCGATATAACGAGACTTTACTGTAGTTTGAATCACTGAGAGGATTTGCAAAAAAAGGTACCAGGGTACACAAGCATGCAGTGAGAGACCATTTGGGTGTGTCGTGGGAAATTGGGGATGCATTGGATTCACGGTCCTTTTTTTTTTTCCGGGAGACAGTCTCTTAAAGGACAACCGACGCCTCCGGACAAGTTGTGTCCATAATTTGTAAAATCACTTCAAATGACTTCCAATGATCGTATTTTACAAAGATTCCACCGCATATACCAATATTTGACGTTTTAAGACTTGCGCTGAATATTCAGGAAGTCTTGTTTTCGAGTTGATGACGATGTCCTACGTGACGTCTGGAACGCCCCTGACCGAGAAAGCGACACACAATGCATGTTGGGTACTTTGTTTGGTCTGAAAACTTCGTGTTGATCTGTGTTGATGGCGAAATTAGAAGGAAAACACATAAATAACGCGATGGTAAATCGTTGTGTGTTGCACCAAGACTACTATTTGATACGAGCTAACAGAAATTCCCAGCAGACAAATCAGCCCATTTCCAACAGAGCTTGGGCGCCATCTTGTCCATTTCCTGGGACGCTACATTGGAGTCCAGATGCCTCAAAATGACACGGAAGGACTTCTTTAATCGATTGCAAACATTTATGCTTTCCTCTTCAGAACTATTTGAATCATATTCATAACTGGATGAGTAACAAGAAAGCATCTTCTCCGAATCTGAAGCCATTGTTTTGATTCTAGTGCAAGGCGAAGACGTCCTGGTGTGACGTCACGAACAAGGGGGCGAGACCTTCTGAAACTCGCAATTTCCGGGGTCATTTTGAATTACTTTTGGGACACTTTAACTCATTTTTATTTGAGTTTTTCATTTTACTAAAAATATCAGCCTGCGTGTTTTGGGTATTTTAGATGCTCTAAAACGTTTTCTGATGTCAGTTTGGAAACAAAAAAGTGATGTTGGTTGTCCTTTAATGTGCGTAGCTAAACTCCTCCAATGAAAAAATGGCTTATAACAATCCTTAAAGGACAACTGACACCATTTTTTTGATATTTTTATTCAAATGCAAAACACCACTAAAAATGACTTAGTGTCCAAAATCTGCAAAAAATTGAGCTGCGAATTGGGCATTTTCAGAAAGTCCTGCCCCCAGTTCGTGACCTCACGCCAAGACGTCTTGCGTTGCTCTAGAATCTAAACCAGGGGTGCACATTACGTTGATCGCGATCTACCGGTCGATCGCGGAGGTAGTACTGGTCGATCGCAGCGTGACAGTAAAAAAAAAAACATTTGTCAGCCTATCAAACGTCCCGTCACTTGATTGACATACAGGGCAACCAATCAGATGACAACTGAATTTTTACCTTGAGGTCGCCATGCATGCGTAAACAACGGCGCTAAACGCAGCAAAATTTACAAGCTAGTCAGCGAATTCCCTAAGATTTTAAGCCCTTGCTAAAACATATAGTGATAAAAATGAGTGAGAAACCTGGATCAAGTAAGGGGGCAAAACATATTACTTTCATACGGAATGGGAAAATGTGGAGCGGCATTTTCGGACTGTTCATGGAAAATACGACATTGACTTCCCGCCGAAAAGCCAGCTGAGAAAGAGAACGGTGGACGAACTAAAATCCCAGTTGTCCGGACAGCAGTCATTTTTCACTCAACATACTTCAAAAGCGAAAGCCGCCACCAAAGCATCGTTCCGGGTGAGTCACGCCATCGTTAAAAAACGATAAGTCCTTCCAAGACGTAGAGATGGTAAAAGAAGCATTCGTTGAAGCAGCTGACTCCTTGTTCAGAGACTTTAAAAATAAGGCAGAGATATTATCTTCAATCAAAGCACTGCAGCGGTCAAGACATACAGTTACACGGCGCTGTGAAGCCATGGCTGAGGATTTAACCCAGCAAATGTGGAAAGACATCGGAGATTGTGAGTGTTCTCACTGCTGAAGTGCAGGGCTCATGGACAGTTCTGGAACTTACTCACACAGGAAAAGTACCCCAACATGAGGAAATGTGCTACCTCCTTGACTGCATTATTCGGCTCCACTTATTTATGTGAGTCAGCCTTTTCCTACATGAAGATCATTAAGTCCAAATACCGTTCCACCATGAATGATGAACATTTATTTGGAAATGTGCTTGAGGCTGGCTGTCAGCAGCTACTGTCCGGGCTATGCAGCCCTGGCTGATTCAATTCAGTGCAAGTCATCAAAGTAAACTCAGGTAATTACAAAAAATGTTAATCGTTATTTATTATGTTATGTATATGTAGTTATCATGTGTGTTGTACAATATTGGCTCATTCAGTTATGCAAGGTACATCAACATACAAAGAATCCTTAAAACATTTGAAAATAATTATGTTTTGCATTTTTTGTCGTGGGTAGATCATTTTGACTTAATTGGTTTTATAAGTAACTCGTATGCTAAAAAAGTGTGAGCACCTCTGATCTAAACAATGGCTTCAGATTCGGAGAATATGCTTTCTTGTGACACATCCAGTTATGAATATGATTCAAATAGTTCTGAAGAGGAAAGCATACATGTTTGCAATTGATTAAAGAAGGTTTTCTGGGTCGTTTTGATGGCTCAAGACTGACGTGTAGTGTCACAGAAAATGCAGAAGATGGTGGCAGAGCTCCGTGTAAGGAATTAGTCAGCCGGTTTCCACAGGCTGATTAATTCCTTACATGGAGCTTTGTCACCCTCTTATGCCTCTTGTTGGTGCAACACGAAGTTTTCAGACCAAACAAGTAGAGCAAAATGCATTGACGTGATGGAAGGACTGCTACAATGTGTCCTTTTTTCGGTCAGGGGTGTTCCTTCAGTGACGTCGGGTGAGGACTCGTCACCAACTCAAAAACAAGACTTCCGGAATATTCAGCGCGAGTCTTAAAACGTAAAATATAGCTATATGCGGTGGAATCTTTGTAAAATACGTTCAGTATGTCATGATCTGGTTGACGACCAACGGGGGGCGCTGTCGCCCCCGCCTACACCTCACAGGTGCTGGTCGTCCCGATCAGATTGGCGACGTCAGCCCTGCCTGCAGCCTCGCAGGTGCTGGTCATTATAATCAATGGCACTTAAAAGGACACCGGGCACGATCATCCGGTGCCGATTCATTGTTTGTTTGCTGCTTGGTTGCAGCATGCATTGTGTACGTGTTTGTTTAACCTTGGCGGACTTTTACACTTGGTTTTCTGTTGCTACTTTGTATTTTTTCCATTCAGATCATTTTGATGTTTTACATTTTGTTCCTGCTGACTTTATTTTAATACAATTTGTCAAACAACTTCCTGCTCCCTCCTGCCTGCTTTTTGGGATCCGAACCCGCCATCACCACCTCGCAAACCGTGACACAGTAGAAGTCATTTGAAGCCATTTTACAAATTATGGACACAACTTGTCCGGAGACGTCGGTTGTCCTTTAAGACAGGAGATGAAAAAGAACACAAAGAATCTCCTGATGTCAATTTTTTTTAGTCAGCGAAAATAAAAAGTACTATAAATAATAATGTTGAGCAATAAGTTTTTTTGTTTGGTTGTTTTTTTTGCTGTAATGCATTATTTATAAAATCACATGAATGGAATCTGAGAGCCCCACCCCCTTTGAAATTGCTGCTGTGGACTGCAAATTTCCCTTTTGTGGGACGAATAAAGGTTTTCCCATTCTGATTCTGAGATGCAACTCCATAATATATTTTAACGTTGTCGTTGATGTTCTCGGTTTTGCACATTTCCAGTATGTAGTTGCCATTTTTATTTTACTAAGCCTCGAATATCTGGTTTTTCTATCCTTTCACACCCCCCCCCCCACCTTTTCTGATTCTGATTCTTACTGGATGGTATTGCTTCTTCAGACCTATGAATCGTTTGAAATCATTCATTAACCTTTCAATCATTCGGCTTGCGTTATTCCGCTTGCTAAGACTTTTTAAGGCCTGGCTTCCTTCACCGTTGCCAGCTGGCATTTCTAATCAATATGTTTGAGAACGGGTACACTGTTTAGGTGTACCCATGTATAGCGTGCAAGAAAAGTTTTAACTTCTCTCACCTTGACAGTTTTGATGTTTTTCAGCCAGTAGATGAGACCAAACAGAGTGATAATGATGAAGCCATGTTTTAAAACTTTTCTGGACAACTGCATGACTGCTCCGCTAGGGCTAATCCACTGTATCTGGAGATGATGTAATCCCACCACCTTGAACACACGTGGGAGAGAAAACAAAACAAAAATCTAATGTTGTACCTCTAAAATGAATTTGTTCCACATATCCATCCATAACTCTCCAGTAAACAAGAAATAACCTCATGACTAAGGGGCATACAACATATACCAAAGTATGTATGAAACAATATGCTACTTACTCAGTAAATGAGCCAGAACCAATTATGAAGATTCAGCATTTCTCCAGATGAGAAATGAGATGTATTTTTTTATGATTGAGTAGAGATCAACTAGCCATCAATGAGCTGTAAACATAGACTTTGAAGTCCTGTTTGTGATGTAATATAGGGAAAGAGATGCCCATTTCACGGTAAGAAGCATTGTCATCAAATGGTGAGTATAGTTTTGCTTATTTGATTGTTGCTGTGCCGATGACCATTTTGTGTTTGGGAGCCTTTTACTGAGCGAGTTCTGGAGCCACAAGGGGACATAAGTCTTCTTGTGCCGGTCTTGGCGCCGTCTTGAAGTTAAAAGAACAAAAAAAAAAAAAAAAACAACAACAACTAAATAACAAATATGACAACTTAAAGACTATATGACAACACAAAGACACAGAGAGTCATTCATTCTTAAGCACTTTCTGTACCCACTTTGTTACATGAAGCAGTTCTAGATTAAAGATAATTTTGATTCAATTTCTCTGTAGCATAAACCACAGCAGTAAATAAATATATTCGTCTTCTGACGGCATTGAAAACAGATACATAAACTCTTATTTTGGAAAACGTTATAAAAATAAAGAGGAAACATCGCAGTGATAGTAATCAAGTGCACACACCCCAAAAAAAGAAAACAGAACTGATGGAACATGTTAACTTACCCAAACTTGTGGTGAAAGAGTTTGATGTTTCTCTTTATTTTGTAAGTAGGTTCGTTGTCAGATCTCCCTGGCAGGTGATCGTGGCGTGGAGTCGAGCAAGTCGTGCTGTGAAACTCCGTCCGACGCTGAGCGGGTCTTTGCGAGCTGCGTGTTTCTCTGGGTCTGAGTCCGAGATGAGTCTGATTCTCTCTGTCCCGCAACGGCTACTTTTATATCATTTTCAAGCGTGGGACATGCGTCAGGCTGAGACGCACATCAAAGAGATCAAGGGCTTGAATGACATTGAAGCCGAGGTGTACACCGGTGACGCTCCCCGCGGGTGGAGGAGATAACGAATCGCTCCGCTACAAAATACAACCTCCCGGTTATTGACAAATCTTACAAATGCATTTCCAAATCCAAATTGCAATTAACAATCATCCATTCCATTAATGAAATTACGGCCGATCTGTAACGATGGACCAAAGCATTTTGGCCCCACACCTTCTTTATCTCTTCTCCCTGTAGCATCACTCTTGTACTTGGATCCCTCTCATTCACACACATGTATTCCGTCTTGCTGTGACTGATCTTCATTCCTCTCCTTTCCAGGGCATATCTCCACATCTCTAGTTTCTCCGCCACCTGTTCCCTGCTCTCGCTACAGATCACAATGTCATCTGCAAACATCATGGTCCAAGGAGATTCTTGTCTAACATCGTCTGTCAGCCTGTCCATCCCCATAGCAAACAAGAAGGGGCTCAGAGCTGACTCATGGTGGAGTCCCACCTCCACCTTGAATTCCTCAGTCATACCGACAGCACACCTCACAACTGTCTTACAGTCATGATACATGTCTTGCACCGCTCTGACCTACTTTTCTGTCAATCCAGACTTCCTCATGCAATACCACAGCTCTTCTCTGGGCACCTTGTCGTATTCTTTCTCCAGATCTACAAAGACACCCATTTTTAACGAGTACTACATGCATATTCAAATTTGGCTCAAACAAAGAAATCAATAGTTGATTGGATTGGATTGTCTGTCAATTGATTGTCTGAAATTCTGATGCGGCCCAGCCTCACCCAGACTCTGCCTCCAGCGACCCCCGGGTAAATTGAGTTTGAGACCCCTGCTCTAGAATCAAAACAATGGCTTGAGATTCGGAGAAGATGCTTTCTTGTTACTCATCCAGTTATGAATATGATTCAAATAGTTCTGAAGAGGAAAGCATAAATGTTTGCAATCGATTAAAGAAGTCCTCCCATATCAATTTGAGCCGTCAGGACTCCAATGTAGCGTCCCAGAAAATGCACAAGATGGCGCCCAAGCTCTGTTGAAGTCAAAACAACAGCAAAACAAAATATCAAATAATTAGATTAGATTGGTTTTTATTAGTCTCGCACTGGAGAAATTGACGTTTCAAGGCAGCAACGGGATGAATGGAAGAGAAAAGGGAAGAAAGAAGTAGAAAAACAAAATTTAGGAGCTGACCTATCTACCTAACTAGCTATCTTCCTATCTACCTAACTGGCTATCTACCTACCTACCTACCTAACTAGCTATCTACCCACCTACCTAACTGGCTATCTACCCATCTACCTAACTGTCTATCTACCTATCTACCTATCTACCTAACTGGCTATCTACCTACCTACCTACCTACCTACCCAACTAGCTATCTACCTACCTAACTAGCTACCCATCTACCTAACTGGCTATCTACCTATTTACCTAACTGGCTATCTACCTAACTGGCTATCTACCTACCTACCTACCTTACTAGCTATCTACCTATCTATCTATCTATCTATCTATCTATCTATCTATCTATCTATCTATCTATCTATCTATCTATCTATCTATCTATCTATCTAACAGACAGACAGACAGACAGACAGACAGACAGACAATCTATCTATCTATCTACTTACCTATCTATCTATCTATCTATCTATCTATCTATCTATCTATCTATCTATCTATCTATCTATCTATCTATCTATCTATCTATCTATCTATCTATCTATCTATCTCCATCCACCAATCAATCAATCTATCTATCTATCTATCTATCTATCTATCTATCTATCTATCTATCTATCTATCTATCTATCTATCTATCTATCTATCTATCTATCTATCTATCTATCTATCTATCTCTATCCAACCACCAATCTATCTATCTATCTATCTACCTACCTATCTCTATCTATCCATCCACCAACCTAGCTATCTACCTACCTACCTATCTACCTAACTAGCTAGCTACCTCTCTGAATGGATAACTGACTGAGAAGCTTTTTTAGAATTTAATAAATAAATTAATAACAATACTCTAGCTCGTTATTATTTTTTTTTCTTTCAAAACACATCAACTAACATGTACATGAGCAGCCGACTGTGTTTCAATGGACGCCTTCTCACCACATAATTCGTCCCGGAGGCAAAATGTATCATGGCCATTGAATAATGCAGTCCTTCCAAATCCGTTGGTTTCATTTTTCAATCAATTTTATTGCACCATCGCAAAATATGCGCACTTGCACATCCTGTGCAATTATCTTCATCCAAAGAAGTCGTACAAAGCGGATGCTTGATGGCCTTCCAGGTCTGGTTGTCGTCGTCTTTTAGTCGGAGTCGCTGCTGCTACTGCTGCTGCTGCTGCTACTGCTCGTACAGGAGCTGCTGGACGACTGCAAACAACAGAAGAGAAACGGGTCATTTTTTAGACCGGTAGAAATGAAAATGTGTTATTTATAAATGCACAAGTGTGGTGGAAATGAACCTCATGTTATGTGGTTGGTCAGATTGACCCATTTCATCTGCATTGATAATGTCCAAAGCGGACAAAGCATAAAAATGTGATTTTTGTTGTACATTTTTTTTGTCGTCATGTATTTTTAGCTGTTTTTCATAATTTGTGTACCTTTTTTTCATCGTTTTCTTCCATTCGATCAATTTTATCAATATACAGTGATATCTTGGCTTACAAACTTAATTGGTTCCCAGACAGTGTGTGTAAGGCTAAAAGTGTCTATCCCAAAAATTAATGTCCCATAGGAAACCATTAAAATGATAATAATCCGTTCCCATAAAACATAATTTTCTACTTTCTAATTTTCTAAGACTTAAAAATAAACAAAATATACCTTTTTATGTATAATAAATGTGCTATGGTATTATAATTAAAGAAATAAACTGTACTGTACAATAAAGTCGTTTTATTTACCTTTGTGATGGTCATTGATGGCTTGATGGAATGGAGTGGCCGGTTTCATCAGCGTTAAACACTTGATGATGAGGAACGTAGCCTTCTTTCACCAACTTGAGGAATGATCCCTTGTAAGTGCTTTCTCTGCGATAATTTTACCTTGTTCCTCATCAATTGTGTTCTGTTTAGCTGGGTTGATAGCTTTTTTCATTTTGCATTTTGATAGCTTATTGAGAATTTTAACCTTGCAGTCTACACTCTGCCTTTGAACTATCAAAGTTGAAACGAGTCCAAATTTCACTGTTTGCTATCAATTTCCTCACTCTCTCTGTCATCTGGTTCTCTCTTTAATGTTTAAACCACCTCCCTTCACTGCCGCATTCTTGACCAATCACGCGGCTTTAACTGAAGATTGGGGGCGGGGAATAGAGGACAAAAAACAGTCGGCTGCAATTTTCTTGTAAGGAGAACAGGCTCGTTCGCGAACGTCACATCACTCATTGTGGCGCTCCGTGTGAATCCCGAAAAATAGTTCGGATGCTAAGGTACAATTTTCATAAATGTAACGTTCGTAAACCGAAAAGTTTGTAAGCCAAGAGGTTTGTAAACCGAGGTATCACTGTCGATTGATTTGTGGTATACTAACATTAGAAAAAAAAAACATGACTATTCTTGTTTCAGCCTTTTATAATATTGAAATCAAAATAAGCTTTTCTGGTACTTTTAGATAAACAAAGCCATCCCGGGTCAAAGTGACCCGGGTCCATCACTACAGCTCCAAATAAACAAAGAAAAATGGAGAAGTAAATAAAATCTCACCCCACGAGAATCTTTTCCTTTTTTGTGACACTTGCGATGCTTGTGCCCTAACTTGTGCCGCCGCCGACGACATTTTTTACATTCCGGTCCATGTCCGCATCCATGTCCGTGCCCGTGACCGTGGCCGTGCTTGCGCCCGTGTTTGCCGCCACCGCGCCCGCAGTGTCCTCCTGTAAAAAAAAGAAGAAAACAATTTCTGTTGGGGGAAAATAAAAAGATCTACGGAAAGAGAAATCATGACAAATTACTCACCGCGCTTGTTGTGGTGCATCGTCACCTGAAATATATATATTTTTAAATGCAATGGTAAATGCGTCAATGTCTAAAAAGTGTTCAGAAAAACAAATCCAGGGACTTACCTTCCGCGCACTGCCAAGTTTGGGAGGAATCTGCTTGCAGTGGATCCTGGCAGAGTCTATTTACCTGGCGCCACGCCTAAAGCATCTCCACGTCCGTCAGTGTTGGATAGGAATTTAATCTGTAATCTGCATTTTTTTAAATGAGGGCAAAAAGGGTTTGCTTGA
Organism: Hippocampus bargibanti; assembly: GCF_051943395.1. Lineage (NCBI taxonomy): Eukaryota > Metazoa > Chordata > Actinopteri > Syngnathiformes > Syngnathidae > Hippocampus > Hippocampus bargibanti. Next base: position 6,494,029 of record NC_142741.1, on the reverse strand, counting down.
TTTTCAAGATGAGGAATTGGAATTATTCGGACAATGTGCATACAGCCCCGTTTGCATCGCCGCTTATCAGGAATGATGAACAATAATAGTAACACAAAGGAGAAGGAGTACAATTTGGAGTACAAATGTATTGTACTCCAAATTGACTGGTGTTGCTACTGCCCAAAAACGGCAGTGATTGTCTTCGGAATGCCTGCGACCCTCATGAAGAAATAACACTTCAGATCATGGGTGGATGGTCTTGATTTGGAAAAGCACGCTAATGCCGTCATGATGGCCACTTGAGCCTGTATTCCCGGCGGCCATTTTACGTTGCCATTCTTTAAACACTCGTGGCCCTTTCGTGTTATTTTCTTTCCCAAACAGCCACAACGACCCTCATGATGAAAACAATCGCTTGAAATCATGGGTGATGGTTTTGATTTGGAAAAAAACACGCAGCTGCCCGCATTTAGGTCCAGTTGAGCCTCTGTTCCCGGCGGCCATCTTACGTCGCCACTCGAAAAAGCACTAATGGCCTTTTCGTGTTATTTTGTGTCCCGAACGGCCGCAATGCCCCCCATGATGAAAACAATCGCTTCAGATTATGGGTAGATGGTCTTGATTCGGAAAAAACAACACAGCTGCCGCCATTCTGAACCACTGAGCCTGTATTTCCGGCGGTCATTTTACGTTGCCACTCTTTAAGCACTCGATCTTCATGAGGAAAAAATGTGTTTGAGATTATGGGTGGATGGTCTTGATTTGGAAAAGCATGCACCTGCCGCCATTAGGGCCAACTGAGCCCGTGCTCCCGGTGGGCGGCCATCTTACGTTGCCATTTACGAAGGCCTTTTCATGTTATTTTCTTTTCCGATAGGCCGTACCAACAAATCGTTGGCACCCATAATATCCAAATTATAAATTTCGTACACTAACACCACGTTTATCGGAAACAAATGAAACAAAAGGCCTTTGGGAAACCATGTTAGTCTAAACTCTGTAAGTTACAATTCATTAAACTGAGACCACACACGCCAAATGGTGGATGCACACCGTGAAGTTCCCTGTTTGAGAGGCTCTAATTCCATCATAGAGGAGACTAAAAGGCACTGATCAATGTTTTTCAGACAATATCCAATAGAAGTATTATTATTATTATAAGTTGCAAGGCAACGTAAGATGGCTGCTCCAAGGGTTTAAGTAGCGAATTGTTAGTCCACCTGTGTACAAGTCCGTGTTGGCCACATAAGTTTTGCTTGTTTTTTTTTCTCCTTTTTTTGTGGAGGCGTTGTCCCTATAGGCAGATCGAGACGGCTTCTTTCTTGGCGCGCATGACGTCCCCGATCACGAGTGCTGTTCTTTGAAAACGCGGAAAACAACAACAGGACGGCACCATTATTCCATTCACGCATGACATTTTATTACAATCAATGCCGTGACATCAAAATGACCAAAAAAAGCGACGAGCAACAGCGAATCAACGCCGAGGACCAAGTCTATACCCATAACTGAAGTTGTAGTTGTAGCCATAGCCGGGCCGAAATCCCCCGACGACGGGCCGTCCTACGTAGGGCCCGTAAACTGGAGCCGGAGGACAGTACACCCGCGGAGGGCACGTCACCACAGGGCGATACGCCGGTTGATAAACGAAGGGTCGGGAGACGGGATATCTGAGAGGCATCTTTGCAGGATGACTTTTCTAGACAAAAAAAAAAAAAAAACGGGCGGCCTTGATGAAATGAATCCTTCTGGTTTTGAGCTACAGTTCAACATGGGTTTTGAACCATAATCCGTTCCAGAAAGCTGTTTGAAAACCGATTCAGTTGAAAACTGAAAAGTTTCCCTATCTAATCAATGTAATCAATATCTGCTTGTTTATTGTTACTGAACAATGCAATGACGTCGACTCACAATGGAAGGTTGCACGTGGACACACACGTCACAATGAGACGCAACATATAACGAAGCGGAGAAAGGGGAGTCGAGTGGTGCATTCAGGTGCGCTCAGTTGGCTCGAGAACCCATATTCGCTTGTAAACTGACGCATAAAAAAACTGAATTTTTTTGGTCAAAAACCGAATTGGACGAGAACCAAGACGTTTGAAAACCGAGGCTTGACTGTCAAAGCTGGGTTTTCGACCATAATCCGTTCCAGAAACCTGTTCAAAAACCAATTTGGTCAACAATTCCCATTCTAATCAAAGTAATCAATGTCGGCTTTTTATGTATTTATTTTTTTTATCGTGATTGAAGTTTGGGTGAGAACAGATTTTCAACTAAGTCATAAAAAACACAAAATTTGTGGTCAAAAACCGAATTGGTTGAGAAGCGAGACGTTCGAAAAGCAACGTTTGTGTAAGGAAGCGGAGGAGAGTCAAGTGGTGCATTCAGGTGCACTCAGTTTGGCCAAGAACCCATTTTCGGTTGTAAACCGAGGCATAAAAAAAAGGAAATTTTTGGTCAAAAACCAAATTGGTTGAGAACCGAGACGTTCGAAAAGCAACGTTTGTGTATGCAAGCAGATGGGGAGTCAAGTGGTGCATTCAGGTGCACTCAGTTTGGTCAAGAACCCATTTTCGCTTGTCAACTGAAACATAAAAAAAACAAAATTATTTGGTCAAAAACCGAATGGGTTGAAAACCGAGACGTTTGAAAACAGAGGCATGACTGTGTAGTGTAGTCAAAGCTGGGTTTTCGACCATAATCCGTTCCAGAAAACTCTTCGAAAACGGATTTGGTCAAAAATCGTAACATTGCCTATTATAATCAATGTCATCAATGTTGACTTTCATTTATTTATATTTTTTGATTGAAATTTGGTCAAAAACCGAATTGGACGAGAACCAAGACGTTTGAAAACCGAGGCTTGACTGTGTAGTCAAAGCTGAGTTTTCGACCATAATCCGTTCCAGAAACCTGTTCAAAAACCAATTTGGTCAACAATTCCCATTCTAATCAATGTAATCAATGTTGGCTTTTTATTTATTTATTTATTTTTTTATCGTGATTGAAGTTTGGCCGAGAACAGATTTTCAACTAAGGCATAAAAAAACACAAAATTTGTGGTAAAAACCAAATTGGTTGAGAAGCGAGACGTTCCAAAAGCAACGTTTGTGTAAGGAAGCGGAGGAGAGTCAAGTGGTGCATTCAGGTGCACTCAGTTTGGTCAAGAACCCATTTTCGGTTGTAAACCGAGGCATAAAAAAAAGGAAATTTTTGGTCAAAAACCAAATTGGTTGAGAACCGAGACGTTCGAAAAGCAACGTTTGTGTATGCAAGCGGATGGGGAGTCAAGTGGTGCATTCAGGTGTACTCAGTTTGGTCAAGAACCCATTTTCGCTTGTCAACTGAAACATAAAAAAAACAAAATTATTTAGTCAATAACCGAATGGGTTGAGAACCGAGACATTTGAAAACAGAGGCATGACTGTGTAGTGTAGTCAAAACTGGGTTTTCGACCATAATCCGTTCCAGAAAACTACGAAAACAGATTTGGTTAAAAATCGTAACATTGCCTATTATAATCAATGTCACGAATGTTGACTTTCATTTATTTATATTTTTTGATTGAAATTTGGTCGAGAACAGATTTTCAGTTGTGAACCAAGGCATAAAAAAGCCGAAATTTAAGGTTGAAAACCAAACTGGTCGAGACTGAGACGTTCGAAAACGCAGGTTGGACTGTATAAGGAAGCGGTGGAGAGTCAAGTGGTGCATTCAGGTACGCTCAGTTTGGTCAATAACCCATCTTTGGTTGCACACTTGAGTATTCAATCTGAGCATTGTACACAAGTTTGATCATTGCCAGAATTTGCCTGGCATCAAATAAAGCGGTGCGCCCAATGCATTCTTTGAAGAAAAAAAATACCAATCTTGTGAAAAGACCAATACCTGGATGAATCCAAATCTCGACTTGACACCCTAAAATGACCAAAAAAAAAAGATATTTTCAAAGTAAAATTTCAGATCTGAAATAAACAATCATTTTTTTTGTTTTTTGTACCTTTTGCTGGAGTTTCGATGGATGCTTGCTCACCTTTGGACTGCCTGCACTTTTATGGCAAGTCGTTTATTTGTGGCTGCGATTAAATTAACAAAAAAGGCGTCGGCCAACGCCAGACGTTCTGTCACCGTCCCCCCACAAAAAAAAATGCCGACACGCCTTCGTATATTGCGAAACGTTCCGTTTGGAGTATCCTTTCGCAGTCACGACAATAAATACCAACTAAAACGCTTAACAACATCTAAACAAATTCATGAAAGGCTGACAGGAAGTGACATGATGACAGGAATTCTGAGAAAATAAAACAATGTTAATGGAAATAGAAAAAATGTTTAAAATGTGTTTGTATAGCGATTTCTCTTTGTATAACGTTTATTGGAATTGTTTCCCATTTTATAATAATAATAATAATAATAATAATAATAATAATAATACATTTAATTTATAATCACCTTTCAAAACTCTCAAGGTCACTTTACAGTCACGGGATCAGTTTTTCTGAGGGTGAGCAGCGGCAGCCACACATGCCAGCGTTCACTCAACCCAGAAGTAACTCAAATACATAGAAAGCTAGCTATATAGATAATAGATAGCTACGAGATAACTATTAGCTAGATAGCTAGCTAGATAGCTAGATAGCCAATAGCTAGCTAGCTATATAGCTAGCCAGCCGGCTAGACAGCTAATAGATAGCTATTATATTGCCATTAGATAGCTGTTAGATAGCCAGCCATATAGCTAATTGATAGCTATTAAATAGCTATTAGACAGCTAGCTAGATAGCCATTAGATAGCTAGCTAGCCAGCTAGACAGCTAATAGATAGCTATTATATAGCCATTACATAGCTGTTAGATAGCCTGCCAAATAGCTAACAAGATAGCTAATAGATAGCTAATAGATAGCTATAGATAGCTAATAGATAGCTATTAGATAGCTAGCTAGCCAATAGATAGCTACCTAGCCAGCTAGACAGCTAACAGATAGCTATTATATAGCCATTAGATAGCTGTTAGATTGCCAGCCAAATAGCTAGCTAGATAGCTAATAGATAGCTAATAGATAGCTAGCCAGATAGCCAGCCAGCCAGAAAGCTAATAGATAGCTCGGTAGCTAGCTAGATAACTGATATTCAATGGAATTTACAAGTAAAATTACCATATTTATTTGAGTATAACGCACAAAATTTCGACGGTACTGGGTCAAAAGGGCCCCCGGGTCAAAATGACCCACTGTGAAAGCCAATGAGGGGTTAAAATAACCCGTTGTGAAAGGCAACGATGATTTTGTCATTTCCTGCAAACCAATAAAAAAGTCAGAACAGGATAAACCAGCCAGTCTCTTTGTGCGCTGGCTTACTATCTTGGTGGAAAAATCTGCTGGCTGATCGCCGGCGCATCATGAGGCACTCCTCAACGTCAGGTGTGTCCGTGACAAAAACAAAATCATCGTTCTGGAGAAGAAATAAAAATCTCACTATGCTTCGGGGTGTTCACAGTTTGAGCTTTCCGGCGAGAGAACTGCTGGGGTGCAGTGAAGCGAAGCGGCCCAGGGTCCAAATGGGGAAGACATTCCGATAGGACGTGTAGCTAATGGCGCAGCTCTTGTTGAAAACGCCGGAAATATTTTCCTGTTGGAAGAGAGGGGGGTCGGGGGGGTGACGTAAATTCAATCACGTTGTGCGCACTCATTTGACATAAAGGTTGGAAAAAAGGCTAACCTGAGGCCAGTCTCCATTGGGTAACTGTTTGTCTATTAGCAGCTTGACGCCTCTCTCGATGGCTTCCAGGTCGGGGTGCCTTTCGATAAAAACACACATCGCCATCAAAAAATGTTGATGTCAGCACAGATCGTTCCGTTGTCATCTAGCAAATGGATCTATACAGTGATACCTTGGCTTATGTACTTAATCGATTCACAGAAAGTGTGTGTAAGGTGAAAAGTGTGTATTCCAAATATTAATTTCCCATAGGAAACCATTAAAATAAGAATAATCCGTTCCCAGGTCGCCATAAAACATAATTTTCAACTAAATAAGCCTTAAAGGACGACTGACGCCTCCGGACAAGTTGGGTCCATAATTTGTAAAATCACTTCAAAAGACTTCTAATGAGCGTTTTTCCAAAGATTCCATGGCATATAGCTATATTTTACATTTCAAGACTCGCGCACAAGGAAGTCTTCGAGTTGATGACAATGCCTGACATGACGTCATGTCTGGAACGCCTCTGACCGAGAAAGCGATACACAATACATTTTGGGTACTTTGTTTGGTCTGAAAACATTGTGTTAATGGCGAAATTAGAAGGAAAACACATAAATAACGCGATGGTGAATCATTGTGTGTTGCACCAAGACTAGGAGCTTGGGCGCCATCTTGTGCATTTTCTGAGACGCTACTTTGGAGTCCTGGCGGCTCGAATTGATACAGGACTTCTTTAATTGATTGTAAACATTTATGCTTTCCTCCTCAGAACTATTTGAATCATATTCATAACTAGATGAGTAACCAGAAAGCATCTTTTCCGAATCTGAAGCCAATGTTTTGATTCTCGAGCAAGGCAAGACATCCTGGCGTGACGCCACGAACAAGGGGGCGCGACCTTCTCTCGCTAAATCTCTCTCTCTTGCTAACTCTCACTAATTCTCTCGCTCTCGCTAACTCTCTCTCCTGCTAACTCGCTAACTCCTGCTTAATGTATCTCTTGCTAACTGTCGGCCTCCCTCTCTTTCACTAACTCTCTCACTAAGTCTCTCTCACACTAACTCTCTCCTACTAACTCACTCACTCTCTCTCGCTAACTCCTTCTCACTAACTCTTTATCTTGCTACCTCTTAATAACTCGTTCTCCCTCTTGCTAACTCTCTCTCTTGCTCTTGCTAAGTCTGTCTTTAACTCTCCCTTTAACTCTCGCTAACTGTAACTCTTACTAGCTCTCTCTCTAACCCTCTCTCTCTAACTTTCGCTACCCCTCTCTCTTGCTAACTCTCTCTCTCGCTAACTCTCACTAACTGTCATTCGCTAACTATCTCTCTCACTAACTCTCTCTCTGTATCTCTTGCTAACTGTCGGCCTCTCTTTCACTAACTCTCTCACTAATTCTCTCTCACACTAACGCTCTCCTACTAACTCGCTAACGCTCTCTTGCTAACTCTTGCTTAAACTCTTGCTTACTCTCTCTCTAACATTCACTAACTCTCACTCACTCTCTCTCGCTAACTCCTTCTCACTAACTCTCTCTTGCTAACTTTTAATAACACGTTGTTCCTCTTGCCAACTCTCTCTCTTGCTAAGTATCTGTCTTTAACTCTCTTTAACTCTCGCTAACTGTCACTCTTAGTAGCTCTCTAACCCTCTCTCTCTAACTTTCGCTCCCCCTCTCTCTTGCTAACTCTCTCTCTCGCTAACTCTCACTATCTCTCTCTCTAACTCTTTCTCCGTCTCTCTGTCTCTCTCTAATTCTCGCTTAATCTATCTCTTGCTGTCTGCCTCTCTTTCACTAACTCTTTCACTAATTGTCTCTCACACTAACTCTCTCCTACTAACTCGCTAACTCTCCCTTGCTAACTCTTGCTTACTCACTCTCTCTCGCTAACTCCTCACTAACTCTCTCTCTTGCTAACTCTTAATTCGTTCTCCCTCTTGCTAACTCTCTCTCTTGCTAAGTATCTGTCTTTAACTCTCTTTAACTCTCGTTAACTGTCACTCTTAGTAGCTCTCTAACCCTCTCTCTCTAACTTTCGCTCCCCCTCTCTCTTGCTAACTCTCTCTCGCTAACTCTCACTAACTCTGTCATTCGCTAACTATCTCTCTCACTAACTCTCTCTCTGTCTCTCTGTCTCTCTCTAATTCTCGCTTAATCTATCTCTTGCTAACTGTCGGCCTCTCTTTCACTAACTCTTTCACTAATTGTCTCTCACACTAACTCTCTCCTACTAACTCGCTAACTCTCCCTTGCTAACTCTTGCTTACTCACTCTCTCTCGCTAACTCCTCACTAACTCTCTCTCTTGCTAACTCTTAACTCGTTCTCCCTCTTGCTAACTCTCTCTCTTGCTAAGTATCTGTCTTTAACTATCTTTAACTCTCGTTAACTGTCACTCTTAGTAGCTCTCTAACCCTCTCTCTCTAACTTTCGCTCCCCCTCTCTCTTGCTAACTCTCTCTCTCACTAACTCTGTCATTCGCTAACTATCTCTCTCACTAACTCTCTCTCCGTCTCTGTCTCTCTCTAATTCTCGCTTAATCTATCTCTTGCTAACTGTCGGCCTCTCTTTCACTAACTCTTTCACTAATTGTCTCTCACACTAACTCTCTCCTACTAACTCGCTAACTCTCCCTTGCTAACTCTTGCTTACTCACTCTCTCTCGCTAACTCCTCACTAACTCTCTCTCTTGCTAACTCTTAACTCGTTCTCCCTCTTGCTAACTCTCTCTCTTGGTCTTGCTAACTCTCTCTATTGCTAACTCTCCCTTTAACTCTCGCTAACTGTCACTCTTACTAGCTCTTTTTTTTTAAATTGAAAGAGTCTTCCGTTTTTCCTCACCCGACAGCCATGAGCCCTAATAGAGCCCAGCAGGTGTTGTGGATCTGCGGCGAGGCGCTCTGAACGTAGCGCCGCTGCTCGCAGGACTCAAAGTCCTCCCCCCAGCCTCCGTCCGCCATCTGCCGATCCAACAGGAAGCGGCAGGCCTTGCGCACCTCCGCGCAGGCGTCCCTTGAGAGGGGAAAGCGCCAAATATCACTCTGCGACGTACTTTAGACATGCGGACGGCACACGCGGACTTCCTCCCACCTGTGGTAGCCGCGTCCCATGCAAGCGAAGGCTTCCAATCCAAACCAGATCCCGTAGGTGAAACACACTCCCCAGGACCTGAATATACGACTCACATTAGCGTCAGAGTCTAATCTCACTAAGGAAAGGCCAAGCTCACCCTTCCCAGGATCCGTCGGGCCTCTGCACCCTCCGACAGTACTCCAGCCCGTTTCTCAAAGCGTTCCTGGGGGACAGATATGGCAACCTTGCTACATGGGAAAGTCAACAAATTGCCACTTTTAACAAATTTCAAGTATTATTTGAGTACGAGTACGATTAAAAACGTGGCTTTCGTCTTCCCTGGATGATACACTGCGATAGGTCATGTTTTGAGTACAGTCAAACCTGGGTTTTTGACCATAATCCGTTCCAGAAAGCTTTTCGAAAACTGATTTGGTGTTAAAGCAAAACATTAGCCATTATAATCAATATAATCAATAATGTGTGCTTGTTTTTTTTTTTTTATCGATATTGAACAATACAAAGACGTCGACTCCCAATGGAACGCGATACGAGGAAGTGAACGTACAAGGAAGCGGAGGGGAGTCCAGTGGTGCATTCAGTTTGCTCCAGAACCCGTTTCCGGTTGTAAACCGAGACATAAAAATTCATCCACGGTGTAACCTTCCTTTCGTTGATGAGTTATGGGTTCAATGAGATGTAACATTATCAAGTGATATATAAGGAAGTAGAGGTTAGACTCGTGGTGCATTCAGGTGCGCTCGGTTTAGTCCAGAACCCATTTTTGGTTGTAAATCAAGACATAAAAACCCCAAACTTTTTGGTCACATTTGAAAACCCAGATTTGACTGTATAAAGAACGTTCTGGCACTTTTACTCAATCAGTTTCTGGAAGTTTGAAGGTCAAAGGTCAGACATGAACCAACTTATCAGTTTGAAGGTCAAATAAATCAGCAATCATCCAAAAACGTCCGAAACTGAAGAAATGAAAATTTCACTTGAATTTCACTTGTTGCAAAAAAAACAAACAAACACAAGTGCGCTATTATGGGGTGCAGCGTAATTATGTTTATTATGTTTCTGTTGCTCGGATACAGCATGTTTATTCCTGAGTCAATTTGACCCGTGATGCGTTTAATTACCCAGCAGGCAGGTTGGAGTAATACGTTTGGGTGTACAGTACCTAATCTCCTCTGTGCGATGTTCAGGATGGAGCTGGTGGAAATGGCGGAGCGCTTGCATGACGGCCGACGTGCACTCCACATACGTGTAATCGATCATGATGTCACCTGTTTGCGAAAAAAAAACAGATTTTTTTGTGGGTATTTTTGCAACCCGCGTCGCAGCTTGTGATGAAAAGGAAACGAGCCGGTCGTCCTTTTGTTGTCATGTTGAAACGATTGAGTCAGATGACAAAAATGCTGCAAGACGTATTTGGCTTGAGCGTGTGGAAAAAAATGGGAGAGACGGTGACACGTCTGCACTGCAGTCTGGTGTTCGGGTTTGAATATCTGCATCTCTGCTAAGAAACTCACCAAAAACCTCCGATGGGTTCAGCAGCTCAAGAAGTCGCCCCCCTCTTTTTGTTTCGTACGTGGCGAAGCCGCCATCCGAGTTTCTCATGCTCAGCAACTACGACAACAACAACAAAAAAAGTTGGCGGGCATCACGTTGACACAATAATAATAATAATAATAATAATAATAATAATAATAATAATAATAATAATAATTCATTCAATATTTCATTCCTTTCATCACTTGCTGCTGTGAAATGTAAATTTCTCCACTGTGAGACTAATAAAGGCATATCCAATCCAATCCAATAATAATAATAATAATAATAAAAAAAATAATAATAATAATAATAATTATCAAATAATTTAAAACTCTCATGGTCACTAGTCACAGGATACGTTTTTTCATGTGGGTGAGCAGCGGCGGCCACACGCGCCAGCGTTCACTCAACCCGGAAGTAACTGAAATAGATAGCAAGCTAGCTAGCGAATAGATAGCTAATACTTAGCGAATAGATAGTTAATACCTAGCGAATAGATAGCTAATAGATACAGGAGCTCGCTAAATAGCCAGCTAGATAACAAGATAGCCAGCTAATAGATTTTCAAGACGTCTTGAATGAGATCAACTGAAGACGCATAGCTGATGGTTTGCCTACATCTGCTCAATTAATAATAATAATAATAATAATAATACATTTTATTTTCAAAAGCCTTTCAAAACTCTCAAGGTCACTTTACAGTCACAGGATACATTTTTTCCTGTGGGTGAGCAGCGGCAGCACCAGGCGCCAGCGTTCACTCAACCCAGAAGTAACTCAAATAGATAGAAAACTAGCTAGCGAATAGATAGCTAATAGCTAGCGAATACATAGTTAATAGCTCGCAAATAGATAGCTAATAGCTAGCTAATACAAAGCGAATAGATAGCTAATAGCCCGCGAATAGATAGATAATACCTAGCCAATAGATAGCTAATAGATACAGGAGCTAGCTAAATAGTAGATAGCCAGCTAGATAACAAGATAGCCAGCTAATAGATTTTCAAGAGGTATTGAATGGGGTCAACTGAAGCTTACATCTGCTCAATTAATAATAATAATAGCCCTCCGCCCCAAATATTCCCGAGCGTTCTCCACCTACCACGTTGACGGCGTCGTACAAGCGATGAGGCGCAATGGGTTCGCCGAGGGAGGGGCGGCACTCGCTCAGAAGCATCAGAGACTTGAGACCCTCGGCGGTGCAGTCGGCCACGATCCAGCCGCAGTCACGGGTGCTGAAGGGGAACCCCCCCTGCAGCAAATAATAATAATAATAATAATAATAATAATGATAATAATAATAATAATAATAATAATAATAATAATAATAATTTTCATTTATAAGTGCCTTTCAAAACTCTCAAGGTCACTTTTCAGTCACAGGATAAGTTTTTCCGTGGATGAGTAGCGACAGCCACACGCGCCGGCGTTCACTCAAAGGATAAGTAACTCAAATAGAAAGAAAGCTAGCTAGCTAATAGATAGCCAATAGATAGCTAATAGATAGACAGATAGCTAGATAGCCAGCTAGGTATATAGCTAGCCAGCCAGCTAGGTATATAGCTAGCCAGCCAGATAGCTAATAGATAGCAAATAGATAGCCAGTTAGGTAGCTAGCTAGATAGCCAGCCAGGTAGCTAGCTAGATAGCCAGCCAGGTAGTTAGCTAGATAGCCAGCATTCATGGCAGTTGTACTGAAATAGAGCAGGCCTGGCCAACCCGCGGCTCCCGAGCCGCATGCGGCTCTTTGGCTGATTTCATGCGGCTCTTAAGGGGCGTCCATATGACAAGCGTAAAAAAGTTTGGCGCTGGCGCTGCCATTCATCCCTTATGTACCGTAAATTCACGACCATTGCGCGCGCTGCGCATTTTGGAGAAAATTTACGACTTTTAAGTGCACCCGATAGTCGTGAAGACCTTTAAGTGCACCTTATAGTCGTACCAAGCTGACCATGTGACATCAACACGCATGAACGTAAGATGAAAATCAATCATTTATGTTGTAAACCAGGGGTGGCCAACCAGTCAGACTTGACAAATTATTTACGACGTAAACAAATTGTGTCACGTTCGCTCTCAAAATGGCAGGGAAAAAATGCACAGCGAAACGAAAATATGAAGACGAACACAGGACGTTTTTTAACAGAGTGGGAGATTTTATATTTTTTGTTGCGCGTAAAGGCAAGCCATTGTGCCTTATCTGTCAGGCGTGATTAGCGCATTTCAAAGCGTCAAATCTTCAGCGCCACTTCAGCTCACTCCATCAACCAGGAATTTCCCAAAAGGACTGAACTTCGCAAGCAGAAGGTGGTCACTTTGAAAACTCAGACCGAAAAGCAGCTAATTTTTTCCCGAAATTTTACAAAGAACACAGAGACGCTTGCATCTACCCAACTGGCTTGAAACATTGCACAGGATAAAAAGCCATACAACGAAGGGGAGTTTCTTAAGAAATGCTTCAGTGACGCTGTTGAAATCTTGTCTTCTGAAAATGACAAACTAAAACGAATGGTAGCAGATGTCTAACTGTCCCGCCATACTGTTGAACGCAGAATATCAGACATTAGCACGGCTATTGAATCACAGCTGCACTCTGACCTACAAGCGTGTGAGTATTTTAGTGTCGCATTGGATGAAAGTTGTAACATACAAGACAAGCATCAGTTGGCAATATTTGCACGGTCTGTGAAAAAGGATTGTGTCATCAAATAATAACTCCTTGATATGGTGCCATTAAAAGACAACCTGTGGCATAGTTGTGAAAGAAACAATGATGGCTTCACAGATGAAGCTGAATTGGAGATGATCGATCTTTGTGAGGAAGACCAACTGAAACCTGCTGTAAGGGAAGGGACCATTGGGTTCTGGAAAAGTGTGCCAATGGAAAAATTCCCCCAATGTCAAACCGGCTGCGCTTAAAATACTGTCAATGTTTGGGTCAACATACATCTGCGAGTTTGTGTTTTCTACCCTGAAACATGTGAAATCAAAGCATCGATCCGTTCTGACTGACACTCATGTAAAAGAATTGCTTCGAGTGGCAACAACAGAATGCAAGACAGATTTAATGAGGATGGTTCAAGACAAGAAATGCCAGAAGTCCCACGAAGCAACATGCACGCTATTTTAAATTATTATATTTTTGTTTGTGGACTTGGTTGAACTGAATTTGTTTGTGTAAGACAGTGTTCTTTGTTGGAAATGTTCCTGTGGTTTTAGTACTCGATGAGTCAATTTCTGACATATTTGTTGATTTTGTATTTAAAATGTAATACATTGTATTCATAATAAATCTGGCTGGGCAGAGGTCTGTGTGTGTGTGTGTGTGTGTGTGTGTGTGTGTGTGTGTGTGTGTGTGTGTGTGTGTGTGTGTGTGTGTGTGTGTGTGTGTGTGTGTGTGGGATGGGGCGATGGGGTGTTGATGTGGCTTTATGAGGTGGCTCTTTGCAGTAACATAGTAAAAAATGTGGCTCTTGGTCTCTGACTGGTTGGCCACCCCTGAAATAAAGCATACTCACAAATCAAATCAAAACCGCTTTCCATTTCAAAGTCCCCAAAAAGATGACAGGGGTGATACGACGGGTACCTTGTTCATTTGCCGGTAGTACTTTTGGTAGTCGGGCGGATTTTCCGGGATCTGGTCAGGAGGGAAGGAGGGGGGGGGGGGGTGAAATTATATTTTTCACCAACATCCTTCCCTCCTCAAGCCCCAAATTAAAAATGGCGGAGCCAATGGTATGAAAATGTTCTCACCTGCGTGATTGACAGAAAGTGGCGGGCGCGTCCGAGACACTTGGCTAGGGCGGGGTGGTCTTGGGCTCCAGCCTGAAAGACCCCATTTAAAAACACTTGTCAATACCATGAGCAGAAATTCAACATATATGGCAAAAGTCACAGACATGACTCAAAAATATGGCTTTTCACGTAATTTTATGATTAAAAAGTCTAAGTAAATACATAATTTCTGGGGACAAAACAAAAATAAAGAAATACATCAACAACCAAATAAATAAATAGACAAAAAAATAAATGAATAAATAAACACCCAAATAAATATGCAAATAAACAATAAACAAATATATAAGTACATGAATAAAATAGTAAATAAACTAATAAATACATAAATAAACCAACACACAAACAAATAACTAAATAAACAAACAACCAAATGGATAAACACCCAAATAAATAGACAAAAAAAATGAATAAACACCCAAATAAATAAATAAATAGAAAAAATGGATGAATAAACACCCAAATAAATAAACAAATGAATAGACCAAAATACATGAATAAATAAACTCCCACATAAATACACAAATAAATAAATATGTACAGTAAATAAACTAATAAATACATAAATAAACAAACACACAAATAATGAAATAAACAAACAACCAAATGAAAAACACCAAAACAAATAATTAGACAAAAATAAATTAATAAACACCCAAATAAACAAATAAATAAATAGACAAAAAAATACATGATTAAATAAACACCCAAATAAACAAATACATAAATAAAACACTAAATAAACAAATACAACATGAATAAATAAACACCCAAATAAATGCACAAATAAATAAATCTGTACATAAAACAGTGAATAAACTAATAAACACATAAATAAACTAATACACGAATACATAACTAAATAAACAACCAACCAAATGAATAAACACACAAATAAATAAATAAATAAATAGACAAAAATAAATGAATAAACACCCAAATAAATAAATAAATATGCAAATAAACAAAGAAACAAATACAAAACTAAATAAATAAAATACACAAATAAATACATACATTCACACTTAAATACATGCATACACAAAGAATGAATGAATAAATAATAAATACATGAATGAATGAATGAATGAATGAATGAATGAATGAATGAATGAATGAATGTGAGAAAGGAGCCTTCATTTCATGGGAATAAAGTCCACATTCAAAACAAGTAATGACTAAAACTAAAATAATTGCATGAGTAGGAAGTTCAAAGATCAAGTCACCCACGGGACTATGTCATGTCCGACAACACAAACGAAACAATCAAAATGGAGTCCGCCACTGTTGATAATAAAATGATTAAAAGCTGCCATGGAGATGGACCCATCACATTTGTGTCTGACGAAAAGCAAACAAACAAACCGAGATTCCACCACTCTTATTTTGTTACGCTTGTGGCCAAAAGGAAGCTGACGCCAAACCTGTTCTACAACTTCCTTGTCCTTAGCTTCATGACGACACACCAAAAAAAAAAAAAAAAAAAAAAAAAAAAAACAATAACAAAAACAAAAAAAAGCTTATGTGAAACTGTACCTCAAGGAACGCTTGAACAGCAAAGCAAGTATCCCAAAGTTGAGATCCATTTGTACCCTGCGCAAAAAACACACCAAGACATTTTTTTATTTTCATTTTCTCAACGATGCTAGTAATGAAATTTGTTGCTAGTTCGACACGGAGGAAAATGCCTCACCTGCATTTTCATGCCATCGAGCCCCAACCTGAAATGCACAAATGTCTCCATTCATTATTCCACAAAAATGTCAACAAATCAACCCGGAACTGCAATTGATTGAGTTTTATTTTGGCTAATTGATCGATAACAAACTGACCAGAGATAGTCGGGGATCCTGGACACGTGCTCCTGAAAGGCTTCGGACGACGGTCCGTCCACGTACCAGCGGACGAGCATGTTGATGGTCTTGGAGATCTGCCAAGCAGAGGTCGAGCCGTCACCATGACGTCACTTTAGCCTAGCTTGTTAGCAGGGTTTTTGTCATTGTCACTCCAATTCCAGGACCCACAGAATATTGAGTTTTAGGACGATATAAACATTCACCATTTCGGTCAGCGACGTTCACTTTTCCGTGACTCGCGACGCTTCGGTGACTGCCAGGATAAACCATTTTTGTGGACTTGTAACATATCCAGGTAGCTATTTGCTGGCTAGATAGCTATCTATTAGCTATATAGCTAATATAATAGATAACAAGGAGACAGAATGAACTTAACACAACGAGCTAGCTATCAAGCTAGCCAGCTATTAGCCATCTATTAGCTATCTATTAGCTAGATAGCATTCAATCTATTTGAGTTACTTCCGGGTTGAGTGAACGATGGCGCATGTGGCTGCCGCTGCTCACCCACAGAAAAACTGTAAGGTGACATTGAGAGTTTTAAAAGGCGCTTATCAATGCTACCTCGCCAGCTAGCTATTTGTATCTGGCACCCTGGCCGACTATCTAGCTAGCTATGTATTAGCTATATAGCTATATAGCTCGCTGGCTGACTAGCTAGCTATTAGCGATCTTTTGGCTATCTAGCTGGCTTTCTATCTATTTAAGTTACTTCCGGGTTGAGTGAACGTTGGCGCGTGTGGCTGCCGCTGCTCACCCACAGGAAAAAATGTATCATGTGACTGTAAAGTGACCTTGAGAGCTTTGAAAGGCTCTTGAAAATAAAATGTATTATTATTATTATTATTATTATTATTGTTCAATTATTATTGTTATTATTGTTCAATACAGCATTAGAAACTTTAGCCATTAGTGTGGTTATGTATTTACTGTTTTATTTATTTACATATGCATTTGTTTCTTTTTTGTTTATTTCCATATTTGTTTATTTATTTGGTTGTTTATTTATTTATTTATTTTGATATATATTTATGCATGTATTTGTTAATTTACTCTTTTATTTACTTATTTATGTGTTTATTTATTTAAGTGTTTATATATATTTATGCATGTATTTGTTTATTTACTGTTTTATTTACTTATTTATTTGTTTATTTATTCATGTTTTTATTTAATCATTTATTTTTGTCTATTTATGTATTTGGGTTTTCATTCATTTGGTTGTTTATTTATTTGGTGATTCAGTTGGGTGTTTATTTTTTTGGTCTATTTATTTGGTTGTTTATTTCTTTATTTGTTTTTGTTTTGTCCCTTTCAACAAATAATGTAATTACTGTGTCTTTATTTATGTATGTATTTATTTGTTTATTTAATGTTTAATTTGTTTATTTAATTTTTTTATTTATTTTGTATGTTCATTTATTTGGTTGTTTATTTATTAATTTTTAGTCTGTTTATTTGGGTGTTGATTTATTCAGTTGTTTATTTATTTTGTTATGTATTTTTGTATTTCGTTGTTTATTAACTTTTTAAATTTTTTACTCGTTTATTTGTATTTGCATATGTATTTATTTGTTCATTAATTGGGTGTTTATTTATTTATTTATTTATTTATTTATTTTGGTCTATTTATTTATTTCCATATTTATTTAGAGTTCATTCCTAAATGATATGGGTCTGGAGTTATATGCGCTTCAAATGAGGGCAGGTGTCCAAACTACAATGCAATTCATACACATTGGTTTATGTAGCGGTTTAACAATAGCTAAAGCTAGAACAAAGCGCTAACATGGACAAAAGGAAAATGCTGCCCCTTTGTGAAACATTCCCAGAGGCCATGGCCAGTGCTTTGTCGGCACGCAAAAAAGAAGAAAAAACAACAACAAATTCGGGAATGGCTCTCTACGTCATATTTTCAATTCCCGAATACATTCGGGAATGGCAGTTAATGAGTTAAAATCTTGCATTCAATAAATATTTTTTGGGAGACCAAATGAAGCAGTACGTGTCCACTACCGGCCCGATGCTGATGCATTTGGTGAAACTGTCGTCAGCCTGGATGTGCTGGTACAGTTCTTTGACGGCCATCGTTCTCAGAGCGGCGCTGTGGTGGGCCTCGTACACGTTGAGCACAGCTGAGGAGAAGGCGGGGTTAAGGGTCATGGCAAAGAGTCACAAAACAAGCATTCAACACCCGGGACGTCATTTCCCATTGAGAACTTACTGTAGAAGGCAGTGAGCAGGATGCTGTGGGGTGTGTACATGTCACACGCTGCCACGTTGCTCCTCTGAGCTGGCCAGTCGATGGTGGCGTAGTCTTGGATGTAAAGCTCCTACGTGGGAGAGCGGGGGAAAAAAAATCAATGCAAAGCTGCAATGGGCACAAACGACACAAACACACCCGGGGACAATTTGGAGTAACCGGAGAAAAGCCAGGTAGGCACGGTGGGAATAAGGCAAGAAAAATTGGTGCATTTTTGGCAAAATGGGAAAAATTGGCGATGCCTGGAATTTTTGTACAGTGATACCTAGGTTTACGAACCCCTTGGCTTACGAACTTTTCGGTTTACGAACGTTGCATTTATGAAAATTTTACCTTGGCATACGAACTTTACCTTGGCATACAAATTTTTTTCGTACACAGAGCTGCCTCAATGAGTGATGTGTCATTTGCGAACAAGCCCGTTCTTGTAACAACAAAATGGCAGCCGACTGTTTTTGTCCTCTATTTCCCGCCCCCAGTCTTCGGTTAAAGCCACGTGATTGGTCAAGAACACAGCAGTGAAAGGGGGTGGTTTAAATATTATATAATATATAATAGACAGGCAGACGACAGTGAGAGAGTTTCAACTTTGATAGTTCAAAGGCAGTGTAGACTGCAAGGCTAAAATATCCCATCAATCAGGCTCCACAAACAACCCGCACAGGCCATCTGTACACTTGATGCAAAAAGCTATCAACCCAGCCAAACAGAACACAATTGATGAGGAACTAGATACAATTATCACAGAGAAAGCACCTACAAGCGATGATTCCTCAAAATTGTGAAAGAACAAGGTTACGTTCCTCATCAAGTGTTTAATGCTGATATAACCGGCCACTCCATTCCATCAAGCCATCAACTACCATCACCAAGGTAAATAAAATGACTTTATTATACAGTACTGTTTATTTATTTAATTATAATACCATAGCACATTTATTATAGAAAATTAGAAAGTAGAAAATTATGTTTTATGGGGACGTGGGAACGGATTATTCTCATTTTAATGGTTTTCTAAGGGAATCGATGAGAAGGTTTCTTCAGCCGTACTTTTTGAAGGTGTCGGACGTTTCGCCTCCTATCCAAGAGGCTTTGTCAGCGAACTAAAAAAAAAAAAAAAAAAAAATACAGATGACGGCTGAAGAAACCTTCTCATCGATGGACCACTCCTGTACGACTGAGAGCTTACACAGACGCTTTCCGAATGGAAACAAATTTTTGAACGGATTATGGTTGAAAACTGAAGTAAGTACTGTACTGTATCGAAGTACTGTACTGTATCGGAAGATGGTGACCTGTACTGAGTTCGTTTGTTCGATCAGGTTTATGTTTTTTAAAGGAGTAACACCACACTGCCTCCTTGTGGCCAAAGTAGTGCCCGCATACCTGTCTGAGGCTCAGGATCAGGTCGTCCTCGTCGGCGACGAGTCGTACGGCGTAACAGAAGCTCATAGGGAGGTACACCTGGCGACAGTGGCACCACAGCGTCGACGGGTGGGCCGGCAGCCAGCTGGGGAACAACCTGTTGTCCAGAGCAAAGCGCAATAGAAAAAAAGCTTGTTGGGATGCGTCAAGGGCGTTGATAAAAATGCACTTCACACAATACAAGTTATTTTCTGTTTAATTCAAAGCTTTTGGCGCATTCGATTCTCGACCGGAAAATGCAAATAGGTGAGTTTTTGAGAATCCCTTAAATCTGAATTTAGGCAACATATAGAAAGCCTTTGTGCAACAAATTTGAAAATCAAGTGCGCATTTAGATCTTACCACATCTCTGGTAGAAGCGTGTTCATTCCTTCCCAATGGTAAACATTTAAAATGGCCAACCAGAATTTTCCCCAGGACGGGATGCCCACTGCGCCGCCTGCGGAAAAACGTTCGACATTCAACTTTTCTGTAACCGGCACAGAAACAAATGTCTGCTAGCATCTCACATCTTATATTACAACAATAGGAAAAATATACACTTTTATGTTATTGGGTCAAATTAACCCTCTTGATTTTTTTTGTGGGGGGGGAAAGGGGTTAATAAAAATGATTTGTATTTTCTTATTTTTTTTTTGGTGAAATGTCTTTTTTTTCACCTCCTCTACATAGATGACATATCTATATATATATAGCTATGTCTATACTGTATATCTATCAACATATATATCCATATATAGCTATGTATATACGTACAGCTATATATATGTCAGTGGCGGTCCGTGCATTTCACACCTAGGCCTACAGTGAAGTCCTACTTAGTCCGACTTGAACAAATATCCCTCGTAATATCATAATTTATGACACAACGGCTGGAGATATCATTTACAGAAGCACACGCACGCAGAACTGGGCGTGGCATCACCTTAATCGTCTACAAGACAGGCTATTTTCCGGAGCAATAACACATCAATAAATCTGCATCAGCAATTAGAACTTGTCACTATACGTGATACTGCAAACACTTGAAAATAAAAGGAAATTTAAAATCATTTGTCCACAAAGTTTTATGAAGTCCACCAAGAATATGCAATCTTTAACAAGATTTTACGCTAAATTACAAAATGTCAGTTTAATATAAGAAAAACAACAAGACGTTCACAAAACGAACTATTTGTTGAAAATAAAAGTAAACAAATCTTTTTCATTTGTTCTTGAGAACAGGCTTACCTACATGCGACAGCGAGCGGTCCTCTCCTTCAGCCATTGTGGGTTAAAAAAGCGAGTAGATACACTTGGTTTTTCTGCTAACTTTTCCGGGTCTGATCTGTTGTAGCTTGGTTGATTTGCATAGCGCTGCCGCTGAGGGCTGAGGTAAAGTGAGTATCCAATCACAGGACGCGTACATGTCATGTTCAACGCAAGGCCCTCTAGTTGGCCTAACTGTGCCAACTCGTGATCTGATTGGCTATCACAACTGTATATCAACTACATGTGCCCGTTCATGTACAGCGCACAGACGCCCTCACTGTTGATTCTGAAGGCGTCGGTCAGATTTCATACAGCCTGGCGACACAAGCTAGCTGAATTCTGATTGGATTAAAAACTCTGACCTAAAACTACAACACTGAAAGGAGCATAACCAAATGGATATAATATAACATCAAGAAAACAATATGTAGAATAATTATATATATATTTAGAAAAAAATACTTTTTTAATGAAATTGACTTTTATTATAATTATGATAATGATGTCTGATTATGTTAGGCCAGCAGAGAAGGCCTTGCGGGGCTCTGATGGCCCACCACTGATATATGTACAGATATATAGCTATATATGTATATATATATATATATATATATATATATATATATATACACACAAATTCCTTGTGTGTTCTACATACTTGGCAATAAAGATGATTCTGATATATATATATATATATATATATATATATATATATATATATATATATATATATATATATATATATAGAGAGAGAGAGAGAGAGAGAGAATAATAGATAGATAGATAGATAGATAGATAGATAGATAGATAGATAGATAGATAGATAGATAGATAGATAGATAGATAGATAGATAGATAGATAGATAGATAGATAGATAGATAGATAGATAGATAGATAGATAGATAGATAGATATAAGAGCTAGCTAGATATACACATATAATATATATACACATATAATATATATACACATTTTTTTGTCATTTAAAAACAAAAAAAAATCACAATAACAAGAAGATAAACATTCACGGGTCAATTTGCTTGTTAATATTTATATTTATTGAACCTTACAAGTATCAATAAGAGGGTTAAGGGGTGCAGGAACTCATATAAACAGATTTTTTTCGAGGGTGGGGGTAGTTTCTTAAATCATATGTATACTTTGCCGCCTTGATCTCAACAGGAGTATTTAGTAGCATGAAATATGTGATCAAACGAACCTTTGCTATGCAGGTTATTCCTCGCTCGCACCATGTCAGGATCGTCCGGATCGACACCCAGAATCCTCAGGGAGGTGTAACTCAAAGCCGTACCGAACACCGTCGACTTGTCCTCGATGTGCCTGATGTTGTCATCAAGCATACAAACATGTTTTCCATCACACGGCGATCAACTTATGGAACGCACAAAAAAATTAGAGGTGCCTTACAAGCCCCAACCTCCATCCGGCAGCTGAACCGAGCGCAGGTATCGCACCATCTCCTTCTTCCAGGCCTGCTCCAGATGGATTTTGGCGATGTGGCAAGTAATCAGGAGGCCTGCAATCCCGTTTCGGAACCTTGTTTGGTTTCAATATCCAAACGTGGCTTGCTTGAGTCTCCCATCTTCAGACGTGTCCTCATACCGGGTAGCAAGAAGAGAGGTCCTCCGTAGTCCCCAGCCCAGTGGCCGTCCTCAGCTTGAAGGTGACTGTAGAAGTTCATCCCTTTCAGAGCAGCATCCACGGCCGTGTAGCAGGGCGGCGAGTCACGCACAAACTTTGTCTACGGGTGCATGATTGACATCTAATAAATATAGTTGAACCTGGTACCAGGAGTCTATTTATTTTCCTCACTTTACAACACAGGTGTCCAAGTCAAGGCCCGGGGGAAGAATCTGGCCTGCCAACTCATTTTATTCGGTCCGTGAAAGCAAATCAAACGTGTGAAATTCCATGCTCATCTATCGAGCTAGCTAGCAATTGAGCTATCTAGCGATCGAGCTATCTAGCTACCTCTTTTTCGATTCTATTCAATTCTATCGTATTCTATCTGGCTAATCCTTTACATTACAGGTGTCCAAGTCAAGGCCCAGGGGCCAAATCTGGCCCGCAACCTCATTTTATTCGACCCGCGAAAACAAATCAAGCATGTCAAGTGCCGTAATGTTTGATAACGTCAGAACCAAAATTTAAAATTGTCCATGTAAAAAAAAGAGTTTGACACCCCTGCTTTACAAGGGGTGTGTGTTTGTTTCCGCATTATTTTTGGGAGAAGCACACAAGATGTCCCCCGTGGCACCTACTGTGTCTAAGCCTAAAGAGTGGGCTTCCAGCATGGTCTGCTCCCTTTGTGGCACAGCCTCATCCTCCAAGTATGACCAGGTCTGCCTGCCCTCGACATTGGAAAGCCTCCAGCGCCTCAGGTCTGTCGCCGGCTCCGTCTTGTACGGTCCCCCTCGCCTCCGTAAGTGCCTGGGAGAAGACAACGCTCAATACAATATGGTCAATACACAAAATTTAGTTTGGACTTTGACTTCATTCACTTGATTTTTGCCATGGGAACTTCAATTATCGTGACATTTACATGTTAACATTTGTACGTCTGTGTAAGCTCTCAGTCGTACAGGAGTGGTCCATCGATGAGAAGGTTTCTTCAGCCGTCATCTGTACAAAACCGAAACCTTCACTTTTGTACAGATGACGGCTGAAGAAACCTTCTCATCGATGTTAACATTTGAAATGTGTAAATTACACATATATGATCTAGTAATTAATGTAATGAAAAATTTACTTCCGTGTTGTCAACTCCACAATACACAATGGCAGAAAGAACAGAAGGTTACAAAGCACAAAACGTACATTGAATAATATATTTATCAGAGGTTTGATATTATGTTATTAAATGTCAAATCCAAACAATGACAGCAACATGTTAAAACTCTTTTTCGTTATAGTAACCAAGTTTTCATATTAGTAATGTCGTATTTGGTCTTTTAAAGGTTTGTTCAATACTCACATCTTCTCTGTCATACCCGGTAAAGTTATCGAATCCTCCACTGACTGAAAGAACGACTACATTTACCTGCGAATGTTCCCACCCCTTTATATGGCGCGCATGGGATTTGTAGTTTTTGAAGAGCCGTATGTACTTTTAGGAAACCAAATTGAAACTACATTGCCAAGCAGGCATTGGGACACCACCCGAGTAACACTTCAACATGGACAGACATGAACAGACACCGATTGACCAATCAGAAAGCGAAATTCAACCAGCTTGGAGGAGGTGGTTGTGAGCTCCACCATTCAGAAACCGTTATGGTAAGCATTTCACGTGCGTGCCTGCGGCCTTCGTCGATGTTATTTGAGTGAAGCGCTTATATTTTTAAAATTATAGTAAAGCACACGAAGATAAAATATTAAACAGTTGAGACTCGGGGCAAAAGTATGGCCGTTTTAATTTTATTTTCTTCCGGGCAGTAAAAGTCATATTAAAAAGCGAGTTGTCCAACAACCAACAAAAGTATCTATATTATGCTTTGAAATACAGAAATTTAAATTGTAATCTTTGTCTGTAATCTTATGAAAAAAAAAGTAAATACATACGAAATTGTCACAAGCATCAGTACTTCCGGTTTGGTTATGACGATCAATGACGTTGCATTCACGACCGCCCGCGATTCGTCTCCGAGCCACTCGGATAAGACGCCGTTTTTCATCAAAACGTTCCTGACCAAACGTGGCTGGCGATTTTGATTTCAACTACTTACTTTGTTGTAGATGACAGTTAAACTGACGATTTCGCGTTTCGTTTATTTTTCGTTGTCGAATGATTTAAGTTTCGTTGAAAGCAACACAGCCCCAGTGAACACAGAGTCCATTCTGCCTTTCTATTTAACGAAACTGTGTTAAAACAACAACTAAACGCAACTATTTGAACGGAGTTTCAATCGGAATTATCTTAACATTCAACTAGAAATGGTTAGAAACACGGAACCGGCTTCGATACTTTGTACGCTTCACTACTGTGGCGTGTCACCTTGATTTCAGAAATGGCCGCTGCCGTGTTTTCATTGTAACTTGCAATAATCATTAGAAAATCGATATTATCATTATCGGCTCTTTAGAAATGGGTGTAGTAGTAAGGAACCTTCAAAAGGTGGTGCCTCTTCGCCGCGCCAGGCTGCGGAAGGACGTGAACACGCTCAGGCACATTTTGGGTATCCACAAGTTCGACTTGGGCGTCGTTTGTATGGACGACCGCAGGATTCAGCACATCAATAACGTTTACAGGAAAAAAGATGAACCCACGGATGTGCTTTCGTTTCCATTCCACGAGGTAAGCCCAAAACACGTCGTATTGCTGCTTGTAACGTTTGCGGGTTGTGTTTTGGATTCGCCTTTATTATTCTCTTATTTCACAGCAGCAAAGTGATGAAAGGAAGTAAAAAAACAAAATACAACAGCTGCTGTAAAGGCAGCCACTCGTGCGGCGCCATCTTGAAGTCAAAACAACAACCAAATAAATAATGTGACAACACAAAAGACAGACAGTCATTCAATGTCAAGCACTTTCTGCACCCTCTGATCTATTAGCTATGTAGCTGTCTAGATAGATAACTATTAGCTATCTATTAGCCAGCTAGCTTGCTTTCTATCTAATTGAGCTATTCCGGGTTGAATGAACGCTGACGCGCGTGGCTGCCGCTGCTCACCCACAAATTACCAGATCCTGTGACTGTAAAGTGACCTTGAAAGTTTTGAAAGGCGCTTATAAATGAAATGTATTATTATTATTGTATGAAGCAGTTCTAGATGAAAGAGGAGAGAATCAAAGCGTCCTTTTCATCAGTGGATCATGGACGTCAGGGTGATATGTGCACGTCTGTTACAAGCTAAATGTTGAAAGCAAACATGAAGATGTAACATCCATTGATAAGATGATAAAATAGAGATTGTCTCCCATCTCCTGTCCCACATAAATCCGCTTCAATTCCAAGCAGCGACAGTTTCACATACACTTCGGTGCTCTGCGCTGACGCTTCTTTCTTCTCATGGCGGGCTCAAACGAATGAGTTAATGTAGTTTCAATCAGTATTTAAACTTGTTTTGGCACTTCATACTTTTCCTGATGGGTCATTTTGACCCACGTGTCCAACATATAAAAGTAAACCAGTGCAATCCTAATCGGTCTTTGTTTTCCAGGGCCTGCGACCCGGTAAGATGCCATGTCCCCTCCACAGAGACGAGCTGAACCTCGGCGACATTTTCTTGGGCGTGGAATTTGTCATGAGGCAGTGTCGGGAGGAATCCACGGATTTCCACCAAGCGCTCACTGTGAGCGGTCGTACCGAAATCCCGGGCCGTGCCAATATAATTGTTGACGACCAATCGTTTGTTGCGTTTGCAGGTGGTGGCGGCCCACGGTATTTGCCACCTGCTCGGCTACAGACACGAAACAGAGGAGGAATGGAGTGAGGTACGTATGCGGCAGAAATATCGGCCTGTGCGGATGGGTTTTAACCTTATGGGTCAAATTGACCCAACTCAAAATTGATTTCAAAGTGTTATGGCTTTATGTTTAACATTTGTTGATATTAAAGAACTTGATTGTATTGAAATGTTTTGTTTGGTATTTTTATGTGTAGCCGGTCAAAGTGACCCGGGAATGTCATAAGCAAAGGAATGGTTGAATTTGTAGTTTTCATGGGCTTGGATAGATGATGGAGAAGGAAAGGTATATTCTACGCGAGTACAACAGACTGACGGGTTTTAACCTAACGGGTCAAATTGACCCAACTCAAAGTTGATTTCAAAGTGTTATCACTTCATGTTTTATTTAACACTTGTTGATATAAAATTGCTTGACTGTATTGAAATGTTTTGCGTTTGGTATTTTTATGTGTAGCGGGTCAAAGTGACCCGAGAATGTCCTAAGCAAAGGAGGAATTGAATTTGTAGTTGGGATGGGTTTTAACCTTATGGGTCAAATTGACCCAACTCAAAATTGATTTCAAAGTGTTATGGCTTTATGTTTAACATTTGTTGATATTAAAGAACTTGATTGTATTGAAATGTTTTGTTTTGTATTTTTATGTGTAGCCGGTCAAAGTGACCCGGGAATGTCCTAAGCAAAGGAATGGTTGAATTTGTAGTTTTCATGTGCTTGGATAGATGCTGCTGAAGGAAAGCTACATTCTACGCGAGTACAACAGACTGACGGGGCAACATTTAGTACCCATGATGAAGAAGTGCCACCAGGAAAGGTGACGGACGTCCATTTGTGAACATTAAACCAGTGTCTGAAAGTCATGACAAAAAGTTAGCGTACACCAGGGCAGACAACTCTGAAAAGTTGCCTGCATTGTTGCGAAGTATAAAGGATTTTTTTTAATTAAGGAAATAACTACCACAAATGCTCCATTGCTAAATTTTAATAAATATCCCTTGCTGAAGATTTTGCTCCAGTTGTCGTTTGTCGTCATGGTGCACAATGCAATGTTTGTGTCGAGTTGTCTGCTAAAAGCCACATGGACCCCTCTTTCTAAGCGCCTTTCAAAACTCTCAAGTACACTTTACAGTCACGGTATAATGGCACAAAACAGGCTTCTGATTGGTTGCCGTGCCGAGTATGTAAATTGCCAATAGAACGTTCGTTTGGCAATTTGCATACTCTGCACTGCAGCCAATCAGAAGCCTGTTTCGTGCTTCGGACTATACCGTGACTGTAAAGTGTACTTGAGTTTTGAAAGGCGCTTACAAAGAGGAGTTCATGTGGCTTGTAGCGATTTGCTCGTAGCTTTTGCTTTATTGAATAAAGCAAACGTATGATTTGAGAAAAAAAAACACGTTTTTTTTCTTGAAGAAGTTGTCGGCCATCTGCCGAGACGTTTTGAAAATTGTACGCCTGATATAAACGTTGTACGCCCCGGGCCTCCAGGCAGACGTTATTTCAAACACTGATTAAACGCGTGAAAAAAAATATATGTCGGTGTTGGTTGGAATATTTTATTACCAAAGTCGGCTGTAAGAATTTTGAACAGGAAAACCGAACATGGTCGACTTCAGGGGGCGGGAAATGTGAGCTAATCTCTCTCAAAAAAAAAAAAAAAAAAAAAAATGGAGACCGATGAGAAGGTTTGAATTCATCCTAAAAGATTTAGCTTCCTCGGGGGTACTGTATCATTATCGGTGCAATAAATAGAAACAAAATCTGACTATAAACGAAAATTTCAACAAAAATATTGGGTGTACGGGAAAAAAAGTAAAGCTTATACATGACATCCATAAAATACTTCTCGGGGAGGCACATGATTGGAACGAAAGCGCTTTTTTAGGGGTGGGAACTATTCAGTAATATAGCGCAAACAGCAACTTGGGGAGACACTGAAAAAACCCACACAAAGCTTAAAGTGTGCCGAAAAGGATATTGCACCAAGTGTACCCGCTAAATACAGCAACCCGCTAACACTCGAAACATTAGCTTATCATCCAACATAGACATTTTTTTTGTATTTACCTTATAAAACAAACGAGAGGGTTGAGGAAGAAGACAAAATAGAGACACTTCATCAAGTGAAAACAACAAAACAGTTCATTGAACGAAGAACTGCAGACCCCACCCCCCCACAAAAACAAAACAAAACAAAAACAAACAAGGCAATGTCGTGTTTTTGTTTTGTCTTTTTTTTTGCGCGCAACAAACAAAAGTGGCCAAATGGGTAGAAGAGCAATTAGTTACGTTTCTGATGTTTCGTGTAGCTCAAAGGGGCTGCAGGACGTTTCTTCCAAAGTCGGAGGAGACGCTGCCGGGGGTCTTCTCTGTTTCGGACAGCTGCTCAAAGACGTCCCTGAGAACATACAAAAGGGTGGTTGCCACATATTGGATGGAAACAAATACAGTGATACCTCATGTTTACGAACTCCTTGGCTTACGAACTTTTTGGTTTACGTACGTTACATTTATGAAAATTTTACCTTGGCATATGAACTATTTTTCGCGATACACACAGAGCCCCACAATGAGCGATGTGTCGTTGTCGAACGAGTCCATTCTCCTAACAAGAAAATGGCAGCCGACTGTTTTTATCCTCTATTCCCCGCCCACAGTCTTCAGTTAAAGCCACGTGATTGGTCAAGAACACAGCAGTGGGAGGGGGGGGGGGGGGGGGGTTAAACCTTAAAGGACAACCGACGTCACTTTTTTGTTTCCTAACTGACATCAGAAAAATGTTTTATAGCATCTAAAATACCCAAAACACGCAGTATGATATTTTTAGTCAAATGCAAAACACCAATAAAAATGGCTTTAAGTGTCCAAAATCTGCAAAAAAATTGAGCTGCGAATTGGGCATTTTCAGAAAGTCCCGCCCCCAGTTCGTGACGTCACGCCAAGACGTCTTGCATTGCTGGAGAATCAAAACAATGGCTTCAGATTCGGAGAATATGATTTCTTGTTACACATCCAGTTATGAATATGATTGAAATAGTTCTGAAGAGGAAAGCATAAATGTTGAAATCGATTAAAAAATGTATTCCGTGTCATTTTGATGTCGAACCCAAAAAAGGCAGAACATGGCGACCGAGCTCCTGTGAGGAATGAATCAGCCCGTCACATGCTGATAAATTCCTTATATGGAGCTTGGTTGCCCTCTTCTGGCTCTTTTTGGTGCAACATGACGTTTTCAGACCAAACCAGCACAGCAAAATGCATTGACGTGATGGAAGGACTGCTACAATGTGTCCTTTTTTTTCGGTCAGGGGCGTTCCTTCAGTGACGTCACGGATGGACTCGTGACCAACTCAAAAACAAGACTTCCGGAATATTCAGCACGAGTCTTAAAACGTAAAATATAGCTATATGCGGTGGAATCTGAGTGAAATACGCTCAGTAGAAGTCATTTGATGCCATTTTACAAATTGTGGACACAACTTGGTTGTCGGTTGACCTTTAAAGAGACAGGCAGACGACTCGTTTCAAGTTTGATAGTTCAAAGGCAGAGTGTAGACTGGAAGGTTAAAATTCCCGTCAATCAGGCTCCACAAATAACCGGCACAAGCCATCTGTACACTTGATGCAAAAAGCTATTAGCCCAGCTAAACAGAACACAATTGATGAGGAACGAGGTAAAATTATTGCAGAGAAAGCACCTACAAGGGATCATTCCTCAAGATCAGGGGTCTCAAACTCAAAATGACCCGGGAGCCGCTGGAGGCAGAGTCTGGGTGAGGCTGGGCCGCATCAGGATTTCCACAAGAAAATCACAGATAAAACATTCCAACGTTCTCAAAATCTTTATTTTTAACACACAAAAAATGAATTAAATGAATAAATGGAAAAATGAATACAAATAAATTAACCAGTAATAAATACATACAATAATTATAAGGCAGATACAGACAACAGAAAAAAAACACAGGAAAACTAATTATTTTAATAAAGTTTCAAATGTCTGTATTCACAGTTCTTTAACCTTTAACTTTCTTAACATAAAGAAAATATTGAGCATGAACTAATATTGAACATGAACTGTCCTAAACATGGCTTCTCTTGCCTACTTGTTCAGCTCCACACACAAGTTTCATTCATATCAATCATGCGGGCCGCACTAACATTAATCTTTCATGTCAAGGCGGCAAAATATTCTTTCGGGAGCCGCAGTTGGCCCGCGGGCCACGAGTTTGAGACCCCTGCTCAAGATGGTGAAAGAAGGTTACGTTCCTCATCAAGTGTTTAATGCTGATGAAACCGGCCACTCCATTCCATCAAGCCATCAACGACCATCACAAAGCGTCTGTGTAAGCTCTCAGTCGTACAGGAGTGGTCCATCAATGAAAAGGTTTCTTCAGCCGTCATCTGTACTTCTTTGAAGGTGTCGGACGTTTCGCTTCTTATCCAAGAAGAGTTTGCTGACGAAGTTTCTTGGATAAGAAGAGAAACGTCCGACACCTTCAAAGAAGTACAGATGACGGCTGAAGAAACCTTTTTATTGATGGACCATCACACAGGTTAATAAAATGAATTCATTGGACAGTACAGTTTATTTCTTTAATTATAATACCATAGCAAATTTATTATACATAAAATAAGGTATATTTTATGTAGTTTTAAGGCTTACAAAAAATGTTTTATGGGGACCTGGGAACGGATTATTCTGATTTTAATGGTTTCCTATGGGAAATTAATTTTTGGGATACACACTTTTCGCCTTACACGCTGTCTGGGAACAAATTAAGTTCGTAAGCCAAGGTATCCCTCTACATTTTTTTAAAAGGAGCCCAACATAAGCAAAACTCCTATTTCATATTTTACCCCCTCCCCCCAATAGAAGATTGTCTCATCGCTGATTGAGACAGCAGGAACGGGGTTGAACTGCCATCTCACCCACAGCGATGAAGTCGATATCCTCTTGCGCGACAACTCGGCCGTGTCGACTGATACGACAGGGCAAGTGCTTTTGGAAGAGGATAAAATAATGAAGGGCACCTTTTTCATTCACGATTGAAAAAAAATACTATTGAGGAAAAAATATCTACAATAGTGAATTATATTTTTCAAATTCAATATACAGTAAAGTCTCGTTATATCGATATCGGATATATCGATAGTCCCGGTTATATCGATATTTTTTCGGACTCCCTTGAATATCGATATAACGAGACTTTACTATATATATATATATATATATATATATATATATATATATATATATATATATATATATATATATACACACACACACACACGCACAAATAAAAATCTGCGTACGTTAACGTTGTCGTTGAAAAATAAACTAATTCCCGAATGCCTTGAAAACCACTCGGAAGCAACACGCCATTGGCGGCGTTCAGATATGGCGAGTGACTCACTTGTGCATGTAGAAGAAGATGTAGCCGCTGCGGTCGCGCTCTCGCTGGACGGTGGCCTCCTGCGTACGCGACACATCGAGGTCGTTGTACGTCAGCCACGACTGTTTCTTCATGTCGTACACGTCGCTGATGTAGTGGCCTGAGGAGACCCAATTACGTCCGTTAAAGGACAACCGACATTTTTTTTGTTTCCTAACTAACATCAGAAAAACGTTTTATAACATCTAAAATACCCTAAACACGCAGGCTGACATTTTTAGTCAAATGGAAAACACCAATAAAAATGACTTAGTGTCCCAAAACTACTTCAAAATGACCTCAGAAAATTTCAGTTTCAGACAGTCCCACCCCCAGTTCGTGACGTCACGCCAGGACGTCTTGCATTGCTCCAGAATCAAAACAATGGCTTCAGATTCGGAGAAGATGCTTTCTTGTTGCTCATCCAGTTCTGAATATGATTCAAATAGTTCTGAAGAGGAAAGCATAAATGTTTGCAATTGATTAAAGAAGTCCTTCCGTGTCATTTTGAGGCATCTGGACTGTAATGTAGCGTCCCAGAAAATGCACAAAATGGTGCCGAAGCTCGGTTGGAAATGGGCTGATTTGTCTGCTGGGAATTTGTGTCAACTAGTATCAAATAGTAGTCTTGGTGCAACACACGATTCACCATCGCATTATTTATGTTTTCCTTCTAATTTCACCATCAACATGGATCAACACAAAGTTTTCAGACCAAACAAAGTACCCAAAATGCATTGTGTGTCGCTTTCTCGGTCAGGGGCGTTCCAGACGTGACGTCACGTCAGGAATAGTCACCAACTCAAAAACAAGACTTCCTGAATATCAGCGCGAGTCGTCAAACGTAAAATATAGCTATATGCCGTGGAATCTTTGTAAAATACGCTCAGTAGAAGAAGCCTGCGACACGACTGCTTTTCTTTGGTGTTCTCAAATTGGAACCAAATGGGAGCAGACATTCCAAAAGAACATTTGGGCAACGTCGACGGAGGTTCTCACCGGAGGACGAGCTGCTCCCGATGTGGCTGACGACGCTGATGAGCCGAAAGGAGTTAGCCAAGTCGCCGCACTGTGGAAGAGAATTGACGACGTCCTCGTCAGAAATCATCTTTTTTCGTGTTGTCGAGAAAATGAGAAAATCGTCGTTGGTCGATGAAAAGCTACCTCGGCATTCCTCTTGAGGTTCTCGGCTTCGGCTTCCGTGTATTCCATATCGAGCACGTCTTCATTGCCGGAATCGTCGTCCGAGCACACCAGCTCGGGTAAAGAATTATTGAACTCTGTCGGAGGGACGTCAAACAAGGATTATATACTGGAAAGTACAGTATTTAGCCAAGTGTCAAAAAAGATTTAAAAATACAAGTGGGCAGAAAATCACATGGCATTTGTTTCAAGCAACAACAACAAAAAAAGTCATGAAAGTAACGGCCAGTTCCAACCTTGCACGCTGAGCCTTTATAACAGGGGTCGGGAACCTATGGCTCGCGAGCCATATATGGCTCTTTTGACGATTGCATATGGCTCGCCGATAAAACAAAATACATATTGTCGTTTTTTTCGCCTTTCATTTCCCGTCGGGGCTGCAGTTGGCGGAAAGCGCAATTTAGATTGGATGACACTGACCTAGAATGGCCGAAAGCGCCATTTTGATTGGATGATAGTGGCCGTCATGTTGAAACAGGTAAACGGCCCTTTAAATGAGCCCAACTTGTGCACTTCAGCGTGAATGCACCAGAGCATTAGAGGAGAGAAAATGTTCTGATTCTAATTTGCAATGAAACAATTCCATCGATGAAACAGTCGAATGTCAGTGACATTTTAACAAGCCCCATGTTAACGTTAGCATCAACATACTTCTGCGAGAAGTAGATTGCAGATAGCAAGTGTGGAAGTTTATGAGCCTTGTGAAGGACCGGCAAATTGAATTCCATTCCGATCGTTTGCCTGGACGGAAAACCATTCATGTTAACGGTGAGTACTATCACAAAGTTATTTTAAATAATACGTTCTGATACTTTGTTGAAAAGTGTCCGCGCGTGCGTGTGTGTGCGCGCGCACGCGAGCGCTTATATGTGCGCGCGCGCGTGGCTCTCGCTGAAAAACATTTCTAAATATTTTATTGATATGGCTCTCTTAGTCAAAAAGGTTCCCGACCCCTGCTTTATAACATTCGGGTTTCAAAAGTAGAATTTAAAACGACTTGGGAGGAGTTGCAAGTTTTGTATTTAAATCACCAAATCATCACTTTTGCATGTTAGCTTTATGCTAACAGAGAATGGCAAATGTCAAAGACAGGCTAATGAATAGCATTTACCGTTGACTGCAAAATTGATGTCTGGGTAGCTAGACAGATGGACAGGTAGCTAGATAGATAGACAGGTAGCTAGCGAGACAGAAAGGTAGGTACAGAGACAGGGATCTAGAGAGACAGCTAGATCGCTAGACAGCGAGTTAGCTACAAAACGAGCTAGCTAGACAGGTAGCCAGAGAGAGAGGTAGCTAGCTAGCCAGAGAGAGAGGTAGCACAGGTATCTAGCGAGATAGAAAGGTAGGTAGAGAGACAGGGATCTAGAGAGACAGCTAGATCGCTAGACAGCGAGTTAGCTACAAAACGAGCTAGCTAGACAGGTAGCCAGAGAGAGAGGTAGCTAGCTGGCCAGAGAGAGAGGTAGCTAGCTAGCAAGACAGATTGGTAGCTAACTAGCCAGGCAGAGCGGTAGCTAGCTAGCCAGACAAAGCGGCAGCTAGCGAGCCAGACAGAGAGGCAGCTAGCTAGCCAGACAGGTAGCTTGATACGTAGCTAGCTTGCCAGACAGGTAGCTAGATACGTAGCTAGCTTGCCAGACAGGTAGCTAGATATGCAGCTAGCTAGCCAGACAGGTAGCTAGACACGTAGCTAGCCAGACAGGTAGCTAGCTAGACACGTAGCTAGCCAGACAGGTAGCTAGCTAGATACATAGCTAGCCACCCAGCTAGCTAGATACATAGCTAGCCACCCAGCTAGCTAGATACATAGCTAGCCATCTAGCTAGCTAGATACATAGCTAGCCATCTAGCTAGCTAGATACATAGCTATCTAGACAGCTAGCTAGACACATAGGTAGCTCGCTAGAGACATAGCTAGCTAGCTACAGATAGAAAATACAAGTGAGCAGAAAATCACATCTCATTTGTTTCAAGCAACAACAACAACAAAAAATAATCGTGAAAGTCACTAGCTAGCTAACCAACCTTGCAAGCTGAGCTCGGTGGCCCTCTTCAAATCATCGGCCTCCCTCATCTCTTGAGCTTCCTGAGAGCAAATGAAAAAAAATAACAAATCAACAGTCGACTTGCAAAAAATAAAAATAAAGAATAATAATTGAAAACGAATCGAATGAGCGATTTGAAAATGGCGTACATGCTCTTTGAGGCTTTGAGCCAGCGCTTGTTGCAACTCCTGATCTTCCCTCTCCTGATCCAAATTGTACTGCTGGACCCAATCCATTTCCCCCTGTTGACCCTGCGAGCTCCCCGGCGTTTGGTTCTCCTTGTTCTCGTCCATTGTCAAGTCCAACGAATCCAACACGTCTAAAGCAAAAAAAGTGAACGAGATGCAAATTGACCCAACAGCGGCATTTGAATCAGTGTCTGAAACTCATGATAAAAAGTTAGCGTACACCAGGGCAGACAACTCTGAAAAGTTGCCTGCCCCATTTTTCACAACTTGAAACACAAGACGATTAATCGCAAAAAAAAAAAAAAAAAAAAAACATTGTTACAAAGTATGAAGGATGTTTTTTTATGAAGGATGTACCTACCACAAATGCTCCCTTGTTTAATTTATACAGGTAGTTAGCTATGTATCTGGCTACCTGGCTAGCTAGCTACGTACGCATCCGGGAACACGTTATTTCAGACAGTTTGATTTTTTTTTTTTTTAATGGGTAACAACCCCCGTCCGTCACACACATACCGGCGGCGGTCTGTTTGGTGTCCGTTTCCATCAGCTGTGTGTGATAGGCCAGTTCCTGAGCATCCGTGTCTCCGAAGCCCGTGTCCGGACTGCTCGTCGACTGGTCATCCAAAGCCGACGGGGCGCTCAGAGCGGCTTCCTGGCGACTGAACTCCAGCACCGCCTCGAACATGTCATCATCGTTAATCTCGCTCAAGTCTGCCGGATCCACGGAAACTCCCCGCTGAGAACGACAACTCCATTAGGGGTGGAGGAGAAGAAAAAGGAGAAAAAGACCCCCTCAATCCGGGAAAAATGTTACCTCTTGGGGTCGCTCATCATCTTCCAGCAAACCGCCGCTGATTCGTCGTTTGCTACTGCTAATTTTTCTGATG
The DNA here is from genome assembly GCF_051943395.1 of Hippocampus bargibanti. Lineage (NCBI taxonomy): Eukaryota > Metazoa > Chordata > Actinopteri > Syngnathiformes > Syngnathidae > Hippocampus > Hippocampus bargibanti. The sequence continues at coordinate 6,457,929 of NC_142741.1, read as the reverse complement.
AGTTCTTCTTCACTGTCCGAATCCACGAGCGCTGACGTGTTGCTGGAATTGGCAATTTTCCCGCCTGCCTTCCTGTAACACACGACCATCGCGTTCGGATTGAATTTCACATACAAGGAAAGAGAGAAGAAAAAGTTGACGTTCAATTGGAATTTACCTGAGAGCTGCCGTGGACGCGTTGAGTGCCTGCGGGGTTTTGTGTACTCGCAACCTTTAAAAACAGAGAAAAAGAGGGGGTCACAGGTTTGGGTGATTTTCCTCCAAAATAGGAAGCACAGTAATACCTCATCTTACGAACTTAATTGATTCCCAGAAAGTGTGTGTAAGGCGAAAATTTCATCTGCCAAACATTTATTTCCCATAAGAAACCATTAAAATGAGAATAATCTGTTCCCAGGTCCCCATAAAGCCAAATCCGGCCCGCCACATCATTTTTTCCGGCCCGCGAAAGCAAATCAAACTTGTTAAATTCCATGATGATTGCTAAAATCTGAGCCAAAATTTCATATTTTTGGATGTCAACCACAATAAAAGTCATTATTCTTGACTTCAGATTTGAAAACGAGTTATTCATTAATTTGCTGTGTGCTCTATATGTAATATTTGAAGGGATTTAAACATTCTAATGGGTTCCCCAAATTCATAACGGCCCTCGAGAGGAAACCATAACTACATTGTGGCCCGCGGCAAAAAATGACTTTGACACCCCTGCCATAAAGCATAATTTTCTACTAATTAAGCCTTAAAAACGACACAAAACATACCTTCTTTTATGTTTAATAAACGTGGTATTGTATTGGAATTAAAGAAATAAACTGTACTGTATAATCAAGTCGTTTTATTGACCTGTGTGATGGTCGATGTAGTTGCCTCTGAAAGGACAACCGACGCCTCCGGACAAGTTGTGTCCATAATTTGTAAAATCACTTCAAATGACTTCTACTGAGCGTATTTTACAAAGATTCCACGGCATATAGCTATATTTTACGTTTTAAGACTCACGCTGAATATTCAGGAAGTCTTGTTTTCCAGTTGATGACGGTGCCTGACGTGACTGGAACGCCCCTGACCGAGAAAGCGACACACTATGAATTTTGGGTACTTTGTTTGGTCTGAAAACTTCGTGTTGATCCATGTTGATGGCGAAATTAGAAGGAAAACGCATAAATCACGCGATGGTGAATCGTGTGTTGCACCAAGACTACTATGTGATACTAGTTGACACAAATTCCCAGCAGACAAATCAGCCCATTTCCAACGGAGCTTGGGCGCCATCTTGCGCATTTTCTGGGACGCTACATTGGAGTCCTGACGGCTCGAATTGATACGGGGGGACTTCTTTAATCGATTGAAAACATTTATACTTTCCTATTCAGAACTATTTGAATCATATTCATAACTGGATGTGAAACAAGAAAACATCTCCAAATCTGAAGCCATTGTTTTGATTCTAGAGCAAGCCAACACGTCCTGGCGTGACGTCACGAACAAGGGGGCGGGACCTTCTGAAACTTGCCATCCCGAGGTCATTTTGAAGTAGTTTTGGGACACTTTAACTCATTTTTATTGCTGTTTTGCATTTGAATAAAAATGTCAGCCTGCGTGTTTTGGGTATTTTAGATGCTATAAAACATTTTTCTGATGTCAGCTAGGAAACAAAAAAATGGTGTCGGTTGTCCTTTAATGACATCCGAGTGAAGTCGCCGTGCTTTCTCAGCGATACCCTCACTCACACTGTCCCCAGCGAGCTGCTTTTCGTTAATCCAAATCCACAGAACTTTTTCAACCTCTTCTATTGCCTGAGATCGTTGTTTAGACAACACAGAAACACCCATAGCCACACGTAGCAATGGTCAACTTAGCATAGTAGTACTGGGACGCTAAGTCACACCTCGTTCGTGTTTTTCGATGATCTTCTTCTGCTCGACCGTAATTTTGTTTTGTGTCCTCTTCGGCGTCACACTAGCCTGTGGTGGGGTCTTTTTCGGTCCCATAAAAGCAAAAGTACTCCACTTGATAGCAAACTATGTCTGCACTCTAAGTGGGTGTGGAAAACTAGCCTTCGTGACTTGTGATTTGGTGTTCATCTGCCGAAAACTAGTTTGTATGCCAAGATTATATTCTTGTGAATTTTATGTTCGTAAGGCAAAAAGTTTGTGAGCTAAATAAAGCGTCCGTAAGACGAGGTATCACTGTATTTTTTTCAGGACTCTGGAGATCTTACGTTTGTGAACTGGAGCCGAGAGTGATGGGGGGCCGCGTGGAGTCAGTGCAATGCGATAGTAGCGTCAGGTAGCGAGGTATCACCACCTGCTGGCCCAGCTTGCTGTTCAGAGACAGCTGGGCGTTGAAACTGTATCTTTTCAGGTGGAGGATGAGAACTCTGGAAGGGAAAAAGAGAATAATTATTACCGGCAAAAAAAAATATATATATATATATATATATATATATATATATATATATATATATATATATATATATATATATATATATATATATATATATATATATATATATATATATTTCTCCTTGCGTTCATAGAAATAGTATCGTAATAAGCGGTACTATCGATATAACCGATATCGATATAACGAGACTTTACTGTATATATATTACCATATTTTCCGGCGTATAAGGCGCACCCAAAAGCCTTGATGTTCTTGATTTCTACCATAGAAGTAGTGTGCAGTCCATGCTGGCACATATAAAAATGGCGTTTGATTTCAATAATCTTTTAAAATGACTTTGCAAGATATTTTTCTCAATTTCGTCATCATTTTCCATTTTTGCGATCATGATTAGAAATGGAAAATGTGCTGTTTTTTGCTTGTTTTTGTATTTCAAGAAAAACATTTGTTTCTTGCAGAAAATGTTAATATTCCATTACAACCTTGAAGGAACATTAATGTTTTAAAGAAGGAAGAATGGTCATCTCTGAAAATTATATTTATTATTGTATACAGTGATACCTCGTTTTACGAACACTTAGCTTACAAACTTTTCGGTTTACAAACATTACATTTATGAAAATTTTACCTTGGCATACGAACTATATTTCGGGATACACATGCAGCGCCATAATGTGTGATGTGTCGTGATGCAAAAAGCTATCAACCCAGCTAAACAGAACACAATTGATTGAGGAACATAATTGATGAGGAACTAGATAAAATTATCGCAGAGAAAGCACCTACAAGGGATCATTCCTCAAGATGGTGAAAGAAGGCTATGTTCCTCAACAAGTGTTTAATGCTGTCCATTCCATCAAGCCATCAGACCATCACAAAGGTAAATAAAACGACTTTATTATACAGTACAGTACAGTTTATTTCTTTAATTATAACATCATAGCACATTTATTATACATAAAATAAGGTATATTTGTGTAGTTTTAAGGCTTAGAAAATTAGAAAGTAGAAAATTATGTTTTATGGGGACCTGGGAACGGATAATTATCATTTTAATGGTTTCCTATGGGAAATTAATTTTTGGGATACACACTTTTCGCCTTACACACTGTCTGGGAACCAATTAAGTTTGTAAGCCAATGTATCACTGTAGTTAATAAATACTAATAAAACCCTGGACTATTTTGGACCTCATAAAAATTGAGGAAATACCACACATTCTGCGATTTCTATTTTGGTGTTTGACATTTAAAAAAAGGAAAATGATGGTGAAACCTGACTATTTTGTTGACATTCCATTGTCCAATGGATGCATAACATAACCTTGGCCTCTCATTATAATGTGGTGTGCCCTATATATGGAAAACCTTTTTGAAACATGTCATTCATTGACGGTGCGCCTTATAGTTCAGTGCGCCTTATACATGCAAAAAGTTTGAAAACACACCATTCATTGGGGGTGCGCCTTATTCACCTGAAAATACGGTAATCATAACGACTTTAGCTTTGACTCGTGTGTTAAAGCAAAAGTACTCCACTTGATAGCAAACTATGTCTGCACTCTAAGTGGGTGTGGAAAACTAGCCTTCGTGGCTTGTGATTTGGTGTTCATCCGCCGAAAACTAGTTTGTATGTCAAGATTATATTCTTGTGAATTTTATGTTCGTAAGGCAAAAAGTTTGTGAGCTAAATAAAGCGTCCGTAAGACGAGGTATCACTGTATTTTTTTCAGGACTCTGGAGATCTTACGTTTGTGAACTGGAGCCGAGAGTGATGGGGGGCCGCGTGGAGTCAGTGCAATGCGATAGTAGCGTCAGGTAGCGAGGTATCACCACCTGCTGGCCCAGCTTGCTGTTCAGAGACAGCTGGGCGTTGAAACTGTATCTTTTCAGGTGGAGGATGAGAACTCTGGAAGGGAAAAAGAGAATAATTATTACCGGAAAAAAAAAATAAATATATATATATATATATATATATATATATATATATAAATATATATATATATATATATATATATATTTCTCCTTGCGTTCATAGAAATAGTATCGTAATAAGCGGTACTATCGATATAACCGATATCGATATAACAAGACTTTACTGTATATATATTACCATATTTTCCGGCGTATAAGGCGCACCCAAAAGCCTTGACTTTCTTGATTTCTACCATAGAAGTAGTGTGCAGTCCATGCTGGCACATATAAAAATGGCGTTTGATTTCAATAATTTTTAAAATGACTTTGCAAGATTTTTTTCTCAATTTCGTCATCATTTTCCATTTTTGCGATCATGATTGGAAATGGAAAATGTGCTGTTTTTTGCTTGTTTTTGTATTTCAAGAAAAACATTTGTTTCTTGCAGAAAATGTTAATATTCCATTACAACCTTGAAGGAACATTAATGTTTTAAAGAAGGAAGAATGGTCATCTCTGAAAATTATATTTATTATTGTATACAGTGATACCTCGTTTTACGAACACTTAGCTTACAAACTTTTCGGTTTACAAACATTACATTTATGAAAATTTTACCTTGGCATACGAACTATATTTCGGGATACACATGCAGCGCCATAATGTGTGATGTGTCGTGATGCAAAAAGCTATCAACCCAGCTAAACAGAACACAATTGATTGAGGAACATAATTGATGAGGAACTAGATAAAATTATCGCAGAGAAAGCACCTACAAGGGATCATTCCTCAAGATGGTGAAAGAAGGCTATGTTCCTCAACAAGTGTTTAATGCTGTCCATTCCATCAAGCCATCAACGACCATCACAAAGGTAAATAAAACGACTTTATTATACAGTACAGTACAGTTTATTTCTTTAATTATAACATCATAGCACATTTATTATACATAAAATAAGGTATATTTGTGTAGTTTTAAGGCTTAGAAAATTACAAAGTAGAAAATTATGTTTTATGGGGACCTGGGAACGGATAATTATCATTTTAATGGTTTCCTATGGGAAATTAATTTTTGGGATACACACTTTTCGCCTTACACACTGTCTGGGAACCAATTAAGTTTGTAAGCCAATGTATCACTGTAGTTAATAAATACTAATAAAACCCTGGACTATTTTGGACCTCATAAAAATTGAGGAAATACCACACATTCTGCGATTTCTATTTTGGTGTTTGACATTTAAAAAAAGGAAAATGATGGTGAAACCTGACTATTTTGTTGACATTCCATTGTCCAATGGATGCATAACATAACCTTGGCCTCTCATTATAATGTGGTGTGCCCTATATATGGAAAACCTTTTTGAAACATGTCATTCATTGACGGTGCGCCTTATAGTTCAGTGCGCCTTATACATGCAAAAAGTTTGAAAACACACCATTCATTGGGGGTGCGCCTTATCCACCGGAAAATACGGTAATCATAACGACTTCAGCTTTGACTTGTGTGTTTACCTGGGTAATTTGCTGAACTTGTGGGTAACCGTGGCTGCTTTTCCGTTGCATTTCTCGCACGAGTATTCAATTTCCTCCAACTGCAGGAGGAAAACATTCCTTTAGAACACTCGGGTTTCAAAATAAGAATTTAAAACAACTTTTCAGGAGTTGCAAGTTTTGTCCTTAAACCACCAAATCTTCCCTTTCGCGTGTTAGCTTTATGCTAACAGAGAATGGCAAATGTCAGACTGTCTATGACATAGACAGTCTAATGAACAGCATTTACCGCTGACTGCAAAATGGAGGGATAGGTCACTAGATACATAGCTAGATATCCACCTAGCTTGATAGCTAGGTAGCTAATTAGCTATCTAGATAGCTAATTAGTTAAATAGCCAGCTAGATCGCTAATTAGCTAGATGCTAGCTAGATAGCTAATAAGGTCAATAATTATCTAGATAGCTAGGTAGCAGTATACCTAGCAAGCAAACTAGATAGGCAGCTAGCTAGCTCACGAGCTAGGTAGCTAGTTAGCTAACTAGATAAGTAGCTAGCTAGCTAACTAGATAGGTAGCTAGATTGGTAGCAGATCCATAGCTGGCTATATAACAATGTATCTAGGTAGCTAGATAGCAAGCTCGGTAGCTAAATACATAGCTAGCTAGATCACTAGATAGCTAAATACATAGATAGAAAGCTAACTAGCTAGATCGCTAGCTAGACAGCCAGCAAGATAGCTCGATAATCCAATTAAATAACATTAATAATACATTTAATTTCTCAGCACCTTTCCAAACTCTCAAGGACACTTTAGTTGACAGTCACGGGACTTTTTTGGTGTGGGTGAGCAGCGGCAGCCATTCACGCCAGCATTCAATATGTCAATGTTGACTCACCCTGAAAAATAAGTCCAGGGAATCTTGGATTGATCGAAGTGGGAGGGTCTTCTTTCTGCGAGGTAGGTCGATGGACAGGTCATTAAACTGTTCGCGCTTGGTCACCACTTCGGCGCAACTGCAAAAAAAAAAATGTTTTTTTTTCCCCTAGAATTTTTCTGTTTTAACCCAGAAAGAAATGGGGGAAGCAGGGGTCCTCACCATTTGCATGTGATGGTATGCTGCACCTCAAACTCCATGTTAACAGCCACGGGGCAGGTGTAGATGCGAGAAGGGTCGGCTTCTTCGCCGGGATCCGTCTTAGACATCGGTGACTGTGCCGTGGCTGCGTGGCTACCCTCGCACGTTGACGCCTCGCCGGTCCAGCTTTTGTTCATTTTCTCCACGTCATCTTTCAGCTGGTCCAGACACTGGCTGAGGAACTCGTGCGCGTCCTGGTGACGGAAATGACATCACGGTGAAACGACGACGGGAAATAATTTATTTCAGATTTATTTCGCAGTGTCTTCATCTTACATTCTCCATATTTCCAGAGAAACGCTCGGCAGTCGACGAGATGGCACTTTTGACTTTTCTCAGCAGGTCCTTTTGCGTTTCCGGGCAGCCCACGTCCTTCTTGGCCAGAAGATGAGCAAAACGCCTGGACACACCCATATGGACAAATCACAGATGTGGTCGTCGGAGAAAAAAAACAACTGTTTTTGACTTCAAGATGGCGCCGCGAGAGTGGCTGTCTTTACAGCAGCTCCTTTATTTTGTTTTTTTTTTATGCTTAGAAATGTGTGAGACAAATAAAGGCTCATCTTATCTAATCAAAATCTGGATTTAATCGTGGCATTTGACATTAAAGTGCTAATATTCCAAGAGTAATTATTTAATTACAATTTTAATTGGGAAAACTGTGTATTTGGAGGAAGATTAAAGCCCAAATATTATCACGCAAAGTTATAATATAAATTTTATACAATAGATAGAAAAACAAATATTTTTTTAAAAATAAAAAGCGGAACATTTTCAAGATATATCTATAACATTCAGGGAATTTCAGGAAAAAAATGTTTTTAATATATAAGATACATACATAATAAAAAAGTATGTAGAATATAAATATTATATATAATATCCTGAAAAAATTGCCATTTATTGAATGAATAAAATGACCCTACCAAGTACATAATTAACTATATTCTTATAATAATAATAAATAAATAAATAAATAAATAATAATAATAATAAGAGAGACCTCAACTTACAAACACCTTAACTTACAAACTTTTCGTCTTACAAACGTCAAATTCCTGAAAATTAAACCTTATAATAAGCACTATTTTCATAATACACACCCGCCACGGCTGGCGGAGTGATCTTCGGCGGAAGCACACGACCGAACAGCACCAGAGGTTAAGTTACCAACAGTCCTTATGGAAGGTGACTCTCCTTCCATAAGCCATCAACGACCACCAAAAAGGTAAATAAAACGTTATTTTACAGCACAGTTTATTTATTTAATTACAGTCCTCATGTAATGTGCCTCTCTTTCCAAACAGCAATTCCCTTTGACCCCCAACACCATCAATGACCATCACAAATGTAAATAAAGTGACTTTATGATACAATGCAGTGTATTTCTTTCATTACAATACAATAGCACATTTATTATACTTAGAATAAGTTATGATGTGTGTAGTTATTTTATAAAGTATATTTTATGGAAACCCGGGAAAGGATTATTCCCATTTTAATGTTTTCCTATGGGATTTTTTTTTTGAGATACACATTTTTCGCCTTACACACTGTCTGGGAACCAATTAAGTTCGTAAGTTGAGGTCTCACTGTACATTTAATTTACAAGCGCCTTTCAAATCACCCAAGGACACTTTACAATTAAAAGAACAACACCATAACAATAAAACCATAAATAAAATGATAAATAATAAAAGAGATGATTAAATTAAATGGTGAATGCAATTTTATTTCTCTTATTTTATTTCTTGCATAAAGTCATGATATTAAAATAGTTTTCATGATAAAAATATACTGTAGTGTCCTTGAGTGCCCACGAAATGTATTATTATTATTATTATTATTATTATTATTATTATTATTATTATTAAATCCACTCTGGTGAATTAGCAAGAAAATACAACCAACCATATTTGTGCAAAACCTGAAACTTCCGATAAACTACAACTTTAGCTCATATATATTTTTTAAAACAAATCTACATGTTCATTAGCATATGACTTTGATCAAGACAATAATCTGGAACTTTACAGTAAATACCTGAGCAGCGCATTGACGGGCACTTTCTTCCAACGGATGCTCTGCCTCAGCATGTCATTCGAGAAGGACGGGAGACTGAAGAGCGACTGCAGAATGGCGTTCATGTAGCAGGTGTTGCCCAAATTGGAAAACCTGCCAAAGAATTTTGCACACCAGGCCAGCGGCATCAGAAAAAAAAACCACATACAGTGGTGATACCTTGGTTTACAAACCCCTTGGCTTATGAACTTTTCGGTTTTACAAACGTTACATCTATGAAGAATTTACCTTGGCATCCGAACTATTTTTCGGGATACCCACGGAGCGCCACAATGAGTAATGTGTCCTTGGCGAATGAGGCCGTTCTCCGAACAAGAACATAGCAGCCGACTGTTTTTGTCCTCTATTCCCCGCCCCCAGTCTTCAGTTAAAGCCACGTGATTGGTCAAGAACGCAGCAATAAGGGGTGGAGGGGGGTGGGGGGTTACAAACAGAGAGCGAGTGAGGCCGTTCTCCAAAAAATAAAATGACACCCGACTTTTTTTGGTCCTCTATTCCCCGCCCCCAGTGTTCGGTTAAAGCCACGTGATTGGTCAAGAATGCAGCAGCGAGAGGGGGGTAAACATTAAAGAGACAGGCAGATGACAGAGTGATAAAATGGATAGAAAACAGTGGAATTTGGACACGTTTCAACAAAAAAAACAGTATAAACTGCAAAAGTTAAAATATCCCATCAATCAGGCTCCACAAATAACCCGCACAAGCCATCTGTACACTTAATGCATAAAGCTATCAACTCAGCTAAACAGAACATAATTGATGAGGAACTAGATACAATTATCGCAGAGAAAGCACCTACAAGGGATCATTCCTCAAGATGGTGAAAGTAGAAGGCTACGTTCCTCATCAAGTGTTTAATGCTGATGAAACTGGCCACTCCATTCCATCGAGCCATCAACGACCATCACAAAGGTCAATAAAATAACTTTATTATATAGTAGTTTATTTCTTTAATTATAATACTATATAAGATCACATTTATTATACATAAAATAAGGTGTATTTTGTGTAGTTTCAAGGCTTAGAAAACTACAAAGTAGAAAATTACGTTTTATGGGGACCTGAGAACGGATTATTATCATTTTAATGGTTTCCTATGGGACATTAATTTTTGGGATACACACTTTTCGCCTTACACACTGTCTGGGAACCAATTAAGTTCGCAAGCCAAGGTATCACTGTAGTTGGCCAATCAAGATGATGATACTGGGCAACGGCGGCCTTCCGACGGACAAAAAACTCCGGGCTTACCCTTGCAAGGGAGGCTGCGACGGCGACGCTGCGGCGGGCCGCTGTTTGTTCCAACCGCCGTAATCCACGGAGGGCCGGACTTTCTTGGAAGGAGTCGAGTGATTGGGCAGCAGGAGGCTGCGCTTCGCCGTGGGCGTCACCGATGTACTCGATGGCCTAAGACATGGGGAGTGAAAGTCATTTTTTTTGCTGTGAGCCACATTGTCGTTACGGTTTAATCAATTACTAGTTTTCAAATCTGACGTCAAAAATAATTATTATAGTGGTTGACATGGGACAATGTGAAATTTGGTTAGGGACTTTAGGAAGTACAGTAAAGTCTCGTTATATCGATATCGGTTATATCGATAGTACCGCTTATTATGATACTATTTCTATGAACGCAAGGAGAAAATTACATGCATTACAAATTACATTATATCGATATTTTTTCGGACTCCCGAGAATATCGATATAACGAGACTTTACTGTATTCTGAAATTTCACAAGCTATATTTGGTTTCGCGGGCCGAATACAATGTTGTGGCGGGCCAAATTTGGCCCCTGGGCCTTGACTTTGACACCTGCGATGTAAGGGGTTAGCCAGCGAGCTAGAAAGAGAGCTACTTAGCTAACTAGCTAGCTGGCTCGCTAGATAGCCCGATCTCTAGCTCGCTCGATAGATGAGGATGGCACTTGACATGCTTGATTTGGCTTCGCGGGCCGAATAAAATGATGTGGCGGGCCAGATTTGGCCCCCGGGCCTTGACTTTGACACCTGTAATCTAAGATATTAACCAGCGAGATAGAAAGAGAGCTAATGGCTGCCGCTGCTCACCCGCACAAAAAGTTATGACTGTAAAGCATCCTTGAGAGTTTTGAAAGACACTTATAAATGAAATGTATTATTATTATTAATACTTAGCTAACTAGTTAGCTAGCTCGCTCGATCGCAAGCTACCTCGATCGCTAGCTAGCTCGACCGCTAGCTACCTTGATAGATGAGCATGGAATTTCACAAGTTTGATTTGCTTTCGCGGCCGAATAAAATGACGTGGCAAGCCACATTTGGCCCCCAGGGCCTTGACTTGGACACCTGCGCTATATACAGAACTGACCTTTCTGAAAAAGAGTGGCTCTGGTTGTAATCCTTGGTAACGGATCGACTGCCGTAGAATGAAGTTGGCTGGAGGGGGGTCGTTGAACCCAGGGGGGCTGAGTGAGACAAAGACAATAAATAAAGAAATAAAATAAATAGATAAATAAATTAATGAATTAAAGATGCTGAAACATGTGTACATGCAATGACATAGCAAGATATCGCACCACACTGGCAACATTAAATCACAGTGACACCGCTGGAGGTTTTACCTAAACTTCGGTTGTCCTCTGCCTGCTTGAGTTTATCCTTGCAGCTGAGTAAAAACTTCCTGGATGGCTCCAAAGTGGCTTTGTTGTTACTTTGAAGAAAGATAAATCAATCAATCAATAAAAATGTTTAATTGTTTTTGTTTTTTTTAATGTTCAAAGCTTATATTCTGCAATTGCGCCATCAATAACATCATTTTTTTAATAATAATAATTTCGAAGCGCCTTTCAAAACTCAGATAGATAGAAAGCTAGCTAGCTAATTGATAGCTAATAGATAGCTACAAAGCATTCAGTCATTACCGACGATGCAGATGTTTTTACACAAATCCCAACAGGTCATTGTGACCCGTAACATAAATATCGTGTATCCAGTGCACTGCGGCTCAGTTCAAGTGCGACTGACTGACTTCTACCTGGACGAATCATTTTCTTTGGGGTAATCCTCAGTCAAGTCATTTTCAGAGGTGAGGAGCCGCTTTCTCTTTTCACTCCTGGAAAGAGAAAGGTTAAAAAAAAGATTAAAAATGCATATTTTCCCGCTTATTCCAAGTCCAACAAAAGCAATCGAACCGGTTCTCGGAAAGTCCGCTTCGAGCAGGCGTGGAGGAGGCTCTGCTGGGGCTGCCTAGCGGTTTCCGCGGTGTCGAGTCCTCTCGTCCCTCGGCACTTTGGCGTCTTGTTGCCGCCTGCAAGAGGTTCGAAGTTTGAATACTAAGATGAAACCATCGGGTTTACATTGTGGGTCAATATGACCCCTCTTAAAGGATAACCGACATCTCTTTTTTGTTTCCTAACTGACATCAGAAAAACGTTTATAGCATCTAAAATACCCAAAACAGTATGACAAGCATTATGATATTTTAGTCAAATGCAAAACACCAATAAAAATGATTTAAAGTGTCCAAAAACTACTTCAAATTGAACCCGGAAGTGGCCAGTTTCAGAAGGTCCCGCCCCCTTGTTCGTGGTGTCACCCCAAGACGTCTTGCCTTGCTGGAGAATCAAAACAATGGCTTCAGATTCATAAAATATGCTTTCTTGTTACTCATCCAGTTATGAATATGATTCAAATAGTCTGAAGAGGAAAAGATACATGTTTGCAATCAATTAAATAATTTATTCCAGTCATTTTGATGCACCTGGAGAGAAATGTAGTGACAAACTCTTTAGTTCGTAGTTGTCTCCTGGGACGTTTTCAACATCAAATACACTGTAGAAGCCTTGGCGCAACACACAACGATTCACCATTGCGTTATTTATGTGTTTTCCTTGTAATCAACACGAATCAACACGAAGTATTCAGACCAAACAAACTACCGCAAAATGCATTGAGGTGATGCAAGGTATGTCCTCTCTCGGTGAGGGGCGTTCCTTCAGTGACGTAGGGTGAGGACTCGTCACCAACTCAAAAACAAGATTTCCGGAATATTCAGTGCGAGTCTTAAAATGTAAAATATAGCTATATGCGGTGGAATCTTTATAAAATACGCTCAGTAGAAGTCATTTGAAGCGATTTTACAAATTCTGAACACAACTTGTCCGGAGACGTCGGTTGTCCTTTAAAGCTCCAGTTGCAATTGAGTTGTGCCACAGAGTTTGACCGACAGCGACACTGCAAAGCTTTTTTAAAATCAGAATCATCTTTATTGGCAAGTATGGAGAACACACAAGGAATTTGTTTCCGGTAGAATGAGGGATCAAGCTAAATTACTGGATTTCAAAATGTCAAAAGTGACTGCTCAAAAAGCCGGGGTTAGTAATGTATCTTTAAAAAACTGATTGTTGTTTTGATCTGAATCTTGATCTTGCAATATTTACATCAAATATTCATTCATCCAAGCATCTTTGTTTGGCTACCTACCTAGCTATCTATTAGATATCTAGCTAGCTATCTGTTAACTAGCTATTGGCAAGCTATCTATTCGCTAGCTATTCGCTCGCTAATAGCTATCTATTTGCGAGCTATTAGCTATCTATTCTTTAGCTCGCTTTCTATCTATTTGAGTTATTCCGGGTTGAGTGAACGCTGTCGCGCGAGGCTTGTCTTGTGACTGTAAAGTAACCTTGAGAGTTTTGAAAGGCGCTTATGAATGAAATGTATAATTATTATTATCATAATAAAAGTAAAAAGCGTGTGTGCTCAGAAACACCCGCTACCAGAAAAGTATTGTGGGTAATAATAGACCAGTGGTTCTTGACCTGTGGGGAAGTCCCCACTAGTGGGGAATCGCGGGTTGGCCAAGTGGGGAATGACGGGTCATTTCTTCAGTTGAACCAAATATTGACGCCCTAGTAGCTAATAAACAAGCATAAAATTCTCATTAAAACTGTATTTTTGACTTAGTGTTGTCATGGGGAACCGGGAGTTGTTCCATTGGAAAGTGGGGAATTGAGGAAAAAAAGGTTAAGAGCCGCTGCAATAGACCCTGTTCTAAATACAGTGATACCTCATCTTACGAACGCTCTAGCTCACGAACTTTTCACCTTCAAACATTAAATTTGCGAAAATATAATCTAGGCATATGAACTAGGTTTCGGCAAACGAACCAAACCACACGGTGGCTGGCGGTCTAGTTTTCGGCGGATGAACACCAAACCATATGGTCGAACAGCGCCACGGTGGCTGGCGGACTCGTTTCCCACACCCACTTTCTTTGAGTGCAGATGTGGTTTGTTATTGAGTGGGGTACTTTTGCTATTATGAGACCGAAAAAGACCCCAACAGAGGCTAGTGTTAAGCCGAAGAAGACACAAAAGAAAATGACGGTCAAGCAGAAGGAGATCATCGAAAAACACCAACGAGGTGTTACCTAGCGTCACAGTACCAGTATGCTAAGTATGCCATTGCCACGTGTGGCTAAGGGTGTTTCTTTGTTGTCTAAGCAACGGTCTCAGGCAATAGAAAAGGTTGAAAAACTTCTGTTGATTTGGATGAATGAAAAGCAGCTAGCAGGGGACAGTGAGTGAGGGTATTATCGCCGAGAAAGCACAGCAACGTCACTCGGATATCATCAACAGGCAACTACATCAACAACCATCACAAAGGTCAATAAAAAACTTGATTATACAGTAGTTTATTTAATTACAATACAATAGCACATTTATTATACATAAAATAAGGTATATTTAGTGTAGTTTTCGGGCTTATTTAGTAGAAAATTATGTTTTATGGGGACCTGGGAACAGATTATTCTCATTTTAATGGTTTCTTATGGCAAATAAATGTTCAGCAGACAAACTTTTCACCTTACACACACTTTCTGGGAACCAATTAAGTTCGTGAGCTGAGGTATCACTGTATATATATATATATATATATATATATATATATATATATATATATATATATATATATATCAGCCCAGACAAATCAGCCCATTTCCAACGGAGCTTGGGCGCCATCTTGTGCATTTTCTGGGACGTTACATTGCAGTCCAGACGCCTCAAAATGACACGGAAGGACTCGTTTAATCGATTGCATATATATATATATATATATATATATATATATATATATATATATATATATATATATATATATATATATATATATATATATATATATATATATACACATACACACACACACATTCCTGTTCCAATGGTTTTGTGAGGTCCGGATAACTCCAGATATGGAGTGAGGACCACCGTTGCTGATAAGTTTAGAGAAGAATTATTACAGTTTATTTCTTTAAGTACAATACAATAGCGCATTTATTATACGTAAAATGTATATTTTGTGTAGTTTTAAGGCTTATTTAGTAGAAAATGATATTTTATGGGGACCTGGGAAAGGATTATTCTCATTTTTAATGGTTTCTTATGGGAAATTAACATTTGGAAGACACACTTTTTGCATTACACACACTGTCTGGGAACCAATTAAGTTCGTAAGCTGAGGTATCACTGTACTTGGCCAATCAAGATGATTTGGATCCTGAACAGATGCTCACACAATTTTTGATCTCGCGCTCACCTGTCGTTCCCCGGGGGAACCGATTTCATTCTTCAAAGAGCGGCGTGTCGGCAGACTGAAGTTTACACTTCCGTGGGATGACTTTAAAACGGCTAAGCAAGGACAGAAGAATCTTCTCAGGTTTCCGTTTTCATTCCAATAACAGCTTTTTGAAGATGTTCAGATCATTGGGGGGAGGGGAAAAAAGGAGGTTGGATTACTTGTCTTTCCTTGCATCAGCTTCTCCAGATAGTCGTTGGTCTTCCGGGCCAAAGTGGAAGACATCTGGGCCAGACGGATAACGCGGTTGTCTTTCAAAATCAGCGTGATTTTGTTCACAGCGAGGGAAACTTTCTTCACATTCTGATTGAGCTGTGGATATAAAAATGAACCATCAGCTCATCTTGTTCGCACAGCAATTTACTAAAAACAAAGCAAAAAAAAAAAAAAAAAAAAAAAAAAAAAAATCACCGCGATGAGAAAAAAGACGTTTCGATATTACCTGGAAAGTTTTGCCCGCCCCGCCGGAGTTGAATTTCAGGCAGAGGCTGACTTTGGTGTCCTTTTCCAGTATCTCAAAAGTTCCTTCCTTCCATCGCGAGATGCTGACATCGGGGCCAGTGTAGCGCATATTCACAGCGCCGCCGCTCGACACTTGGGGCACAAGGCTGGCCATGGCTTAATGATCCCGTTGATGCACTTTGGAGGTTTTGGATCAATCAAAACATATTGGGGGGGGGGGGCAAAACAGCTGTTCACATACCTTTAAAGGATAACCGACATCATCGGACAAGTTCTGTCCATAATTTGTAAAATCACTTCAAATGACTTCTACTGAGCGCATTTTACAAAGATTCCACCGCATATAGCTATATTTTACGTTTTAAGACTCGTGCTGAATATTCTGGAAGACTTGTTTTCGAGTTGGTGACGATTCCTGACGTGATATCACGTCAGGAACGCCCCTGACCGAGAAAGTGACACACAATGCATTTTGGGTACTGTGTTGATGTTTGCGAATTTAGAAGGAAAAACATAAATAACGCAATGGTGAACCGTTGTGTGTCGCATCAACACTACCAATAGCAGTAACACCATAAAAGTGGACACAAATTCTCAGCAGACAAATCAGCCCATTTCCAACGGAGCTTGGGCGCCATCTTGTGCATTTTCTGGGACGTTACATTGCAGTCCAGACGCCTCAAAATGACACGGAAGGACTTCTTTAATCGATTGCAAACATTTATGTTT
Organism: Hippocampus bargibanti; assembly: GCF_051943395.1. Lineage (NCBI taxonomy): Eukaryota > Metazoa > Chordata > Actinopteri > Syngnathiformes > Syngnathidae > Hippocampus > Hippocampus bargibanti. The sequence goes on along the minus strand of NC_142741.1, from coordinate 6,441,085 downwards.
TCCTCTTCAGAACTATTGGAATCATATTCATAACTGGATGAGTAACAAGAAAGCATCTTCTCTCCGAATCTGAACTCTCTGAAGCCATTGTTTTGTGTCTGGAGTATCCTTGCGTGACGTCACGAACAAGGGGGCGGGACCTTCTGAAACTCAGCATCTCCGGGTCATTTTGAAGTAGTTTTGGGACACAGTTGACTCAAAATATCAGCCGGTGCGTTTTGGGTATTTTAGACACTAGAAACCGTTTTTCTGTTGTGAGTTAGGAAGCAAAAAAATGGTGTCGGTTGTCCTTTAAATGAAGAATGCTAACGAGCGGAAATACAGTAAATGCATGTGTGTGTTATGCTTCAATAAATCAGACCATATGCAGTGATTAATTTTTTCCCCTTTTTTTCGTGAGGGGAGCGATCGTCGGCAGCATTGTCGTTGTCTACCAGAAATTAATTCAAACTGGATTTGAGTCAAAATGCTCTTTGTAAGATCGGTTCACAATTAACTCATTCACTGCCATTCCTGAATTTATTTGGCAATTGAAAATATGACGTAGAGCGCCATTCCCGAACTTAATAATAATAATAATAATACATTACATTTTAAGCGCCTTTCAACGCTCTCAAGGACACTTTACAGTCACAGACAAGCATAGGTACTATAATAAATAAAATATAATCACAAATAGAATACAATAAATAAAACACAATTATAAATAGAAACAAGAGAGAGCTACACAGAAAATGCAATTTTAAATAGGTGGGTTTTGAGATGGGACTTGATCGGGTTTTGTTTTTTTCATGCTTGGGTGCCGATGAAGCGTTGACCATTGCTAGTGGCAATGGTTTTTTTCTGTTCCACAAGGGGGCAGCATTTGGCTTTTTTTCCCCATTAGCGCTTTGTTACCGCTTCAGCTGTAGTTAAAGCGCTATCGAAATCAAGATGTATGTATTGCATTGTATTTTGAACAGCCGCTCTCCTTTCAAGCTCATATAACTGCAGACCCATATGCTTTAGGAATTAACTATTTTTTTCTGATGAAAGAAGAGAGTCTACTGTTTCTTACGCTGCATTGAAAGTTTATGCAGTCGTAAAACTAAATATTCTGTGGGTCGTGCAATTCAAGTGACAGTGACTAAATCCCTGGCACTGGAGTGGACACATTTTTCGCACATTGTCTGGCAGTGAATGAGTAAAACAAATCCTGTATAATAGTTATACATTATTTAAAATAAAAAAACGTATAAAATATGGGGAAAACGTATGAGTTGACAGGTATTCAGGACGCCTGCTCAACTCGTGCAAAATAAAGCTCGGCCATACAAATCGACGGAAGTCAAAGTTGGAAACAAGACTGCACGGTGGCGAACACACACACACGTTCGAGATTTCACAAATGTTCTAGCGATGAAAAAAATAGTTTATAAACCTGCCACAGAAATCAAATTGGAATTAAAAAGAAGCAATCAGATACAAATACGCCTCACGACGTGCGGGCTTTTGGAAACTGGCGTGACGGCTGGTCACCATATGACCGCCGCAGGAAAACTGAGCGAAAAGAAGACCAAGCACTCGCTTTTCGGAAGGAAACCGTCCACCGACCCATTAGAAGCTTTACATGTATTACCAGAAAGCGTTTCAACTCGTTAGAAATTGGCAGAGTTGTCCATTTCGAGGGCAAATGTCGTCCTCTCGGAATGGATGGATGGAGGAAGGCCGACATTAGCGGGTCGGCTAGTAATGCTAACGTGGCTAGCAGGCTAATTTGCCTGCTTGTCATTTCGGGGAGGTGAAAACAGAGATCTGTTTTTACACCGCAATATTTCAAATATTCTCACCTGCCGTGGGTCTTTGCTCGCTGCAAAACGGTCGTGAAGAAAATGCGGTTGTTTACGGAGCAAAGTGAATTTCGCCGGCATTCACCGCCGGCTCCTTGTAGGGAATCTTGTTGACACCCAGGTGAGGACTCGCAGCAGCGCAGTGCGATGATGGCGGGAACGTGAAAAATTACCCCGGAAGTGACGCGCGGGAGCAGAAGTCGGCTAAGTCACGTCGAATCTCGCGGTATCTCTACTACGAGCGTTTTTGCAGAACACGAAAGTGGAGTGCGTTTTTCGAAAAATATCACGCAAATTTTTAAGTATTGTAGGTGCTTGCGATGCACGCAAACCACGACGCCCGTGGCGTTAAACTTCTTTTCGTTCGCGCAAGGTTGAGCTGTATGTAATGTAGTTTCAACACACCGCTTCTGTGTATGAAGACATGAGTTGCTAACGGCTAGCGTTAGCGCTAACAGTTTCTTGAACTGCACTTGCTGTTGAAATTCACCATTTAATTTTTATACGCTTCTTAGTAAGACCGTGAGAATGCTGGCTACGGGAGCCGTAAGTACTTTATATTTTTTTATCCCCTTTGGAGTGCAAAAGAACGTCCCCCGTTTTCTCCCAACCAGTCAATCACTCGCTATGGCGTCACGGACGAAAGTTAAAGCTAAATTGTCACCCAAGAGTTGTCTTTTCCAAACATTATTGCTCTAATGCCAATACATTGCATTAGATACCTATTTATTTACACAAGGGAAAAATTAACAGAATTTACATGTGTCGTTTTCCAGGAACATGTTTAGTAAGTTGTGATTCTGCAACCGACTTCTGGCTGACGTATCCGGATTTTAGGCGTGATCTTTATGTACAGAATCAAACTTTCCTAACTTTGACAAGACAACATGTAATTTCTTCCAAAACAAAGGGAACGGACCATGCGAGCTGGTCGTCCTGAACCCGACGTCACGGTGCATGTTATGACTTTGTGTTGCCAAACTACCAAGTGACAAAAAACGCGATGATGGGCGCTGTGCAGCTCTGCTGGTGTTTAATTTATTAATTCGGTTAGTTTTTGGTATTTTCTTGCAGCAGTGGGGATAATTGTTACCAAATTACACTTTCACATCAATGCACAGTGTTCCATAAATGTAATATACAGGTAACGTCCGACTTACGACCAAGTTCCGTTCCGAACAAATGATTGGAAGTCAAAATGGTCGTAAGTAGATATCCATTCAAAATGTTAAATGGAGACTCAGAGAATAAATGACTCGCAACCATCGTCCCCCTCTGGTGCCTTCACACGGTTCGATTGTTGTGCGAGAGTGAGATGCTAGCTGGCCAAAATTGTTGTACATGTTGCCGGCCTGCTAGCGCGTTGCGGTGCAGGGCATATAATTAAACTTTAAAAAGGAGGATCTGGTGGTCGTAAGTTGAATCAAAACAATGGCTTCAGATTCAGAGAAGATGCTTTCTTGTTACTCATCCAGTTATGAATATGATACAAACAGTTCCGAAGAGGAAAGCATAAATGTTTGCAATCAATTAAAAAAGTCCATCCGTATCAATTCGAGCCATCAGGACTCCAATGTAGTGTCCCAGAAAATGCACAAGATGGCACCCAAGCTCCATTGGAAATGGGCTGATTTGTCTGCGGGGAATTTGTGTCAACTAGTATGAAATAGTAGTCTTGGTGCAACACACAACGATTCACCATTGCGTTATTTATGTCTGTTCCTTCTAATTTCGCCATCAACACGAAGTTTTCAGA